>NW_011500108.1:33528-35540 GCF_000495115.2 Populus euphratica
TATCTGCTCTCGAGCTTCTTTCCTTTTTTCCAGATCTGTTTCACTACAGATTTGTTTTTGGGTTTTGCCTTGTTCTCCCCTACTTCCGGTAGCTGGGATTGTGGGAACGACTATTTTGAGGGCTGCTCCGGGGTTGGTTTTGGTGGAGGCTGGTCAGGGCCGATGAGGGAAGACCTATTGAAGTTGACAACGGTGGAAGAGATGGGGATCGATGGGAATGTGGCCTGCTGGGAAGTGCGGCTGTTCTGTGGAGAAGATCGACTAGCAAAAGGTGAAGGTCCGGGGAAATAGAGATGGGGAAGTGCAGCGGGCGACCTCTGTGGTGTGCTGGGACGCTGAGAGGTTTGGTGGCCAGCTGATGTGGGGAAGGAGATGGGAATGTGTTACGTGTGCAAAGTTCAGTGATCCAAACAGTATTAGCTCTGCTTGGTGAGTTTGGGTAGGGAGAAAACTTAGTAGGGAAGAATGGCACGATTCAGTGTGTGGACATGGTGAAGGTATGGGTAGCTGAGTTATAGTAGGAAGTTTGTTACATTCCTTAATTGTAGGAGAGTCATTCATTTCTTATTTTTCTTAACATGCAAATTCATGCAGTCTGTTACACATATATATAGCTGAAGACCACCCTCAGCTGCCCCTGATGGAATTATTAGATTTGATCAAAACGTAGTGTTTAAAGAGAAATACAAAACGATGCAGTTTAATTGACTTAATGAAACGGTGCGTATCTAGTAACGGTTTTTTAATTTGAATCTCAAATCAAATCTCTTCTTCTCCTTCTTCCTTTGGTAACAATCGCCCCTCCTTGAATCCAACCTTGTCCTCAAGGTTGAAAGTGGGAAACCTCATCCTTAATTCCTCAGTGAATTCCCATGTGGCATCAGCAGGAGGTAGCCCCTCCCAATGGACTAGAACTTGAGTGGTAGCTTTGTGATTTTTTCTTGCTAAATGTCTGTCTAATATGGCTCTTGGATGCAAGTAAGGTATTAGTTGTGGTGCTGGTAAGGTCG
Source organism: Populus euphratica (assembly GCF_000495115.2). Classification (NCBI taxonomy): domain Eukaryota; kingdom Viridiplantae; phylum Streptophyta; class Magnoliopsida; order Malpighiales; family Salicaceae; genus Populus; species Populus euphratica. The sequence continues at coordinate 34,539 of NW_011500108.1, forward strand.
ACTACACTATTTGGTTGCCCACATGCTTCTTGAGCTGAGACACGTGGAAAACTGGATGAATTGTTGAAGATGGTGGCAGATTGAGCTTATACGCCACGGTTCCCACCTTTGCTAATACCTGGTAAGGACCGTTGTATTTCGCAGCTAATTTGTGTGAAACTCTAGCAGCTGTAGATTGTTGTATGTAGGGTTGAAGCTTGAGATAAACATAATCTTCCACCTCAAAACTTCTATCACTCCGCCTTCTGTTTGCAATGGTAGTCATTCGATGCTGAGCTATTTGTAGATGTGACCAGACTCTTTTAATAAGGTGTTCTTTAGTAGTTAGATATGCATCCACTGACTCTACTGCAGAATCCCTGGGAAAGTAAGGAATGTGTATGGGAGGAGGAACCCCGTACAACACTTCATAGGGTGTCATCTTGGTAGCTGAATGATAGTTGGTGTTGTACCACCACTCTACGAGGGAAAGCCATTTTACCCATTAGTGAGGATGATCTTCGGTCATACATCTTAGGTAGTGTTCAATGCATTTGTTGACAACTTCGGTCTGACCATCAGTCTGCGGGTGGTATGCTGTAGAGTAGTGAAGATCCACGCCTTGGATGTTAAACATCTCCTTCCAAAACCTGCTGAGAAATACTGGATCCCTGTCACTAGTGATAGATGCTAGTAACCCATATAGTTTATATATATTATCCATAAACACCTTGGCAACCTTAGGAGTAGAGTAAAGGTGACTTAGTGCTAGACAGTGAGCATACTTAATAAACCGATCCACCACCACCAGAATAACATCCTTCCCTTTAGACTTGGGTAGGCCCTCGACAAAGTCCATACTGATATTGATGAATGGTGCATATGGAATAGGCAGTGGCTGTAGAAGACCTGGGCTAGCCACATTTTCATGTTTGTTTCGTTGACACACATTGCATTCTCTGATATGTTGCCTTATGTGTTTTTATTGTCCTCTCCAATAGAATAAGCTTCCCACTGTCTTAG
>NW_011500108.1:43377-97596 GCF_000495115.2 Populus euphratica
GTTTGGATGATGGGATCGTTGTCATATGACTGCATAATTTCGTGCATAATCGTTGTAGAAATTGTTGAAGTTATCAATGCGTATAGTTCTTTACTCGGAATCCTGGAGAGTGCATCTGCAGGAACATTCTCCTTCCCTTGCTTGTATTCTATGTTATAGTCATAACCCAAGAGTTTGACTAACCATACATGCTAGGCAGGAGTTGTTAGTTTCTGATGTAGGAGGTATTTAAGGCTTATGTGATATGTCTGGATTTGAAAATGTCTTCCCCACAAATAATGTTTCCATTTAGTGATTGCTTGTAGGATTGCTAGCATTTCCCTCTCGTATACAGACATGATTTGTTGTTTTGGACCCAAGGATTTTCTTATGAAAGCATTAGTACTGCCTCGACCCCTGTTAAAGATGCATCGGTTTCTACTACAAACTGCTTATTGAAGTCAGGTAGAGCCAGTACGAGAGCGCTTGTCATTAGGTTCTTCAAGAGTATGAATGCATGTGTAGCTTCCTCATTCCACCCTAAGGCTTCCTTTCTTAATAGATTGGTTAAAGGTTTAGAAATGCTGCCATACCCTTTAACAAAACTTCGGTAGTATCTTGTCAACCCCAAAAAACCCTTGAGTTGTTTCAGATTTTTAGGAATTGGCCAATCTAGAATGGCCTGAATCTTGAGAGGGTCGGTGGCTACCCCTTGTACAAAGATGATGTGACCCAAGTATTATACCTGCCTCTTGCTGAAAAACATTTGTTAGCCTTGGCAACTAGCTGATGCCCCTTTAATAGTTCTAGAACTATCCTTAAATGCTTGTAATGATTAGTTAAGGAGATATTGTAAACTAGTATGTCATCGAAGAACACCAAAATGAACTTCCTTAAATGATCTCTGAAGACTTCATTCATGAGGCTCTGAAAGGTGGCAGGGGCATTGGTTAAGCCGAAAGGCATAACCAGAAATTTGTAATGGCCACTGTGATTCCTAAAAGTTGTCTTAAATTCATCCCCTATAGACATTCGGGTTTGGTGGTACCCTAATCGAAGATCAATCTTGGAAAATGTTGTTGTGCCCACCAATTCTTCCAGTAGTTCTTCAATCATGGGAATAGGGTATTTGTCTTTGATAGTGAGTTTGTTTAAGGCTCTATAATCCACACAAAATCTCCAAGTGGAGTCTTTTTTCTTCACCAATATCATTGGTAATGCAAAATGGGTTGTTATTGGTTTTGATAATTCTAGCTTTCAACATTTCTTTCACCATCTTCTCAAGAATATCTTTCTAGAGTCCAGAGTATCGATAGGACCTTAGATTGATTGCTTCACTATCGGCTTTTAATGGAATTCTGTGGTCGTGAGCTCTAGGTGGTGGCAATCCTTTCAGTTCATCGAATAAATCCTGGTAGGATTGAAGAAGACTTAACATATAAGTGTCCTTGATGTCCGGGAACAGGGTAGTAATTGTTCTTGCGCCTGTTGCTTTTTCTTCCCCATCTTCAACTGTCCTAAGACTACATAAAAAGTAATCGACCACTTGCCTCTGATTGCCTACTAAGGAACTCAACTGTTTGAGCTCAATGGTTTGGAACTTGGGTGGATTTTCTCCTTTAAGTAAGACTCTCTCCCCCTGCCAATCAAAAGACATCCATAGGTGTTTGTAGTTGCATAAGATGTCACCTAACATAGATAGCCATTGTATTCCCAATACCATTTCGCAATTGCTAAGGTCAATGATATACACATCTGTTTGGAAACTTATTCCCTGCATTTTCCACCCAAGTCCCTTGTACATGGATTTGCATACCATCTTCTCCCCATTGGCTGCTTGCACTATCATGGGTTTTATGGTTGTTAGCTGGAGTTGTAGTTTAAGGGCTAAGGTGGTGTTTAGGAAATTGTGGGTGTTGCCTGAATCTATCAAAATACAGACTGTAGTTTTATCTATTTTGCCATTGACCTTCATAGTGTTTAATCCCACGGTTCCTTCCAAAGCATCTAAGGAAATGTGGGGTGTGAGTTCCCTTTCAATAACTCTTTCTTCGGTTACCTCTTCCTCCATTAATCCCTTTTCTTCCTCCAAAATATTAAGGGAATACACTCTTTTATTCTTTCATTGGTGTCCTGGCACAAACTTGTCATCGCACCAAAAACACAGCCCCTTCAGTCTTCTATCCTCAAAGTCTTGGTTGTGAATGGATTTGGTGGGTTTTGTGTAGGTCTTTGTGTAGCTACTGCCAGGATTATTAGTCCATGGAGTAGGAGTGGGTTTTTGTGGAGCTACATGAGGGTTTACACTGTTGGTTGTGGAATGTGGTGGAAAAGTAGTCGTGGCTGGCACAGGATGGTGTTGGGAAACAGTGGGTGGTCTTCTGACGTAGGCTGGGGATCTCCTGTATGTTTGTGTATTGGATTGTAGTCGAGATAGGTTATATGCATGTCTAAGGGTTTTTGGTTTGAACATCTTGACTGTGCTTTTAATCTCTATTTCCAGTCCCCTAGGAAGATAACCAAGGCTTGTTTCTCACTTACTTCAGCCTTGTTCCATAAAATATCGAAGTCCTGGATGTATTCCTCCAACTCTCCCCGTTGCTTCAATTCCATCAGTTCCTCTAGAGGGTCTTGTTGGCCCCCAAACCAGTAGCAAATGGCTTCCACGTAATCTTCCTATGAGGTTTTTTGGTGTCCCAAACTTTTAAGGAAGTTTTGATGCCAATAAAGAGCAATTCCATCAAGATAATAAGATGCAATTTGTAACTTCTCTGAATCTGCAACCTCCTCTATCTCAAAATATTGTGTGCATTTAAAAAGCCATTTATGCACATCTTCCCCATTGAAAGTGGGGAAAAAATGTTTGGGTTGGTGTACCTTGTAAGTCGACATTCTATCCTCACGAGGCTCTTTACCCCTGAATTCAGCTCCCTTTGGACTTGGAACTGGCCTCTCAGTGTTGTAACTAGAGCTTCCTGGAGCTTGAGAGAGTTTCAAGAGGGTAAACTCTATTTGTTGTGCCATAGTGCCCATCATGTGCCTTATATCATTAATCTGAGTCCCCTGGTTCTCAATGGTTTGATCAAACTTTAAACTTTATCCCTTTAGTATGTCCACCAGCTGTTCATACTTCTAGCCACTGTCCTGCTTGACTGCTGCGATGGCGTCTTCCATGCGTTTGATCTCAGTGGTTCTAGTGTCCGGTGGCATGGTTGTAATCCGTGGATTGGCAGCTCTGATACCACTTGTTACATGTGAAAAGTTCAGTGATCTAAATAGTATTAGCTCTCCTTGGTGAGTTTGGGTAGGGAGAAAACTTAGCAGGGAAGAATGGCATGATTCAGTGTGTGGACATGGTGAAGGTATGGGTAGCTGAGTTACAATAGGAAGTTTGTTAACATTCCTTAATTGCAGGAGAGTCATTCATTTCTCATTTTTCTTAACGTGCAAATTCATGCAATCTGTTACAGGTATATATAGCTGAAGACCACCCTCAGCTGCCCCTGATGGAATTATTACATTTGATCAAAACACAGTGTTTAAAGAGAAATACAAAACGGTGAAGTTTAATTGACTTAATGAAACGGTGCGTATCCAGTAACGGTTGTTTAATTTGAATCTCAAATCAAATCTCTTCTTCTCCTTCTTCCTTTGGTAACAGAATGATTGTTGGTTGGGAGAGACAATAGAGGAAATGGTGAGGGGAGTGAGATTGCGGCTCAGGAAGAAAAAAAATCAAAAAAGAGGGGGAATGGCGGCTGGAAGGAGAAGAAGGGTTTAGGTTTCTAGATCATTTTTTTAGGTTTTTTTTTGTTTAGGGGTATTTTTATGGTTCTATGTAAAATTGCCTCCTTGTATCTTTTTTTCCCCAGTATATAGTAGATATGGTTGAAAATTTATTTATATAGAAAATTTTTATACATGTTATATAAGAATAATTATTATAGAAATTATTTTTTATAATTAGCACCAACAAATCTTATATATATAATATTGCAGTAATTATATATAATTTAATAATTATATTTTTGACATATTGCTTCTTTAATATTAGCAATTAGCAATGTTCTATGTTATCATTATAATGTAAATTTTTATTTTTTATTTTTAAAAATTTATCAAAACATGAATAAAAAATTGAATAGCAACAAGGGTGATAGTATCTTCTTTTTAAAATAATAAGTCTCTTACCTTAGATATTTGTTAATTAATTAGGGTTTTAGTTACTATAATATTATAATATTAGATGATAACTTCTTTTTTTAATTTTGATCAAAACATGAATCAAAAATTGAATAGCAATAAGTGTAATAGTATCTTCTTTTTAAAATAATAAATCTCTTACCTTATATATTTGTTAATTAATTAGGGTTTTTAGTTACCATAATATTAGATGATGGTTTTTCTTTTTAGTTTTGATCTTATTTTTCAAATATGAAATAATTTTTTTATAAAACCAATTGCAACACTTAAAATCACAATTTAAAGATTATTTATTATAGATTTTATGGCATTTCTCTTGATTACAAAATATTAACTTCATATTATATTTTTCAAATTTCAAAGTTAGGTAAAGTTTGGCTTAGATTTTGTATGATTTATGTAGAGTTTAATATTGCCTTCAAGAATTTTTTTTTTATTTTTGGTTGTCGACGGCTTGAATAGCCTAGTCTTTATCACGTCTTATTTTTTTAAATGATCATCAAGATTTCAATATTGACTTTAAATACACATTTCAAACTCATAAAGATCTTTGTTTAAAATCTCCATAAGTTTGAGGGGACATGTTGGGAAAACAAATCAAAGCGGAATGTTTTAGATTGTAATCCAATTAATGCACTCATCAGTTATAGAGAAAATCAGTACCACATCAAATAATGAAATCATATATTCTAAATAATGGAAAACTTTAATTTATTTCTATAATTGTGTGAATACATGTATACAATTTAATTGACTAATTGTGAATACACATCCTATTTTAAAAAAAAAAGTATTATCCGTAATTGTGAATACACATCCTATTTCGTTGACCCTCACGTAATCTATTTATCTATATATACTCATAGATAGTTTAGAGTATTATCCGTTTTCAAATTAACCTTGTTTAGATTTGCCTTCCTTGATCACACAAGAATCTACATGGCTCGTTTAGCCACACTTGCACTCATTTTAATTCTTGTATCATTTAGCCACAGTCCACAGGCTCGGAAGCTTTTGGAAGGCGACTTGGTGTTGAATAGGCTTTCCAAGGGCGCCGCTCCTGGAGTTGAAGGCAAAGCAATCACTTCTAGTGCTAGTAGAAAGCTCACCACTCTTCATCTTGCTGAGACCGACGGATTTCTGCGAGCAGCTCCAAGTCCTGGAATCGGAAACTAGTGTGTGGTTGTCTAATAATAATAATATAATAATAAACTTCTAAGCTTGGCTCGGGACTTATGTTTCTAAATCATAGTATTTATCATCAACACATTGTGAGTTAAGATTTATGATTCTGCCAAAAGTAGACATTTATGGGCCGCACCAAATGTCATATCTAAAGTTATTTTGTTTTAAAGTAATCTTATAATTTATTTATTTCGTCCAATGAAATCAGTTTATATTCCGTGAAAAACGGATTAATATTTTTCCATCATGATAGTTTCTTAACACATGAAAACTTAATCTCGTTGATAAGCGGATTTTAATAACTTCACACGTTAATTTTTAATGTATAAAAATATCAAAGAATATCTTAAACCATTAAAAAGGAAAAAAAAATCATCTTAGAAAATATAATATTTTATATTTTTGGATAAATTAATGAAAAATACTTGAAAATGGTTGTTAGATGTTCAGTATATATGATAAATTAAGTGTCAAGAGAAGAATTAATTAGTGATGAGGTTTATGATTTAATGACAAAAAATAGTGGTCTAAATTTTGTCTTCCTTTAAGAACCATAAGTTAGCTCTTTTTAATTTAAATTTTTTTATTGTAATATATTTTTATTGATCAAGTTTTTTTTTATAAAAGTCAAATATGCAAAATAAAATTAAGAAGAATAATAGAGTTAAATTAATGTAGACAGTAAATTTATAAAAAATATGCAAAATAAAATTAAGATGAATAATAGAGTTAAATTAATGTACATAGTAAATTTATAAAAACAATTATACACACACTTATTTTGGTAAAGAATACATTATGAATTTTATTGCGTGTGTGCGTGCGTGCAAGAGAAAGAGAAAGTTGAAGTGTTGTAACTTTATCGATGACGTGCTCCACTATGGATTTTATTGTAGTTTTTTTATAATTATTAATTTATTTGTTTGGTACCTAATTCTTTTATAGTCTTTTTATTGTAGTTATAAACTTCATCCCACCTAGCCCACTAAAGTCTCCCTAATTGATGTCTCAATTGCATGGATTATGACAAATCATTAAAAAAAAATGTATCATTTCTATAAGGACGAGATTTAAGTACTAATATATAAAATTTTCTATATTATTTATTATTTATACAATCCCAAATTATTGTAACTAACTTTAAAAAATCAAATATAAAAGATTTTTAGGGTTTGAATTTCATCAATTCAATTATTTCAATGAGTTTAAATCTAATTATTTATATTTATATTTTGCTAATTACAATGACTAAATTCTTTTTTTTTTTTGTTATTGTGATATCCTCTTTCAAGTATAACACCTATGCTTATATTAATTCTTTGTCAACTTTCATGATTAGCAGCTATACTTATAGTAATTCTATGTCTACTTTCATTATTCATGATTAACACCTATGCTTATATTAATTCTATGTCTACTTTCATGATCAAATAAATTAATATAAATTCATTATGCTTTGTTGAATTGTTGAATGAGATCACAACAGTGTGTGTTTATTTCTTACTGATATTAAATTCCAAAATTCATTACTTCATTCAATATCTTAAAACATGCAATCTATGACAAATAAATTGTAAGAATAAAAACTAGAATCATCAAATTATAATTAATAAAGGATACTTAATATTCAACTCCTGATATGAATTCAATGACTGCATCCTAGCCCTATAACAAGAAAAACTAGCAAATCCTAATTAATAAAGCAATCCAACATAAAGTTAAATTCAAGATCCTTAATAAAAACTCTGCAACTAAAAAAAATAGAGAAATAAGAAAGAAGACTCAGGAATTGTAGAAACCTTGAGCTTCACTCTTCCCTCAAAATTACAACCCTTTTTTTTATTGTGTGATTGTTAGGATGTCTTCTTTTTTTTTTTGTCCTAATATGATTTTTTTATATGTCTCTTTATGAGAAAACTTTTATTCCCTTTTTACAGCTAAAAAATTGATCTCCCAAAACCGATTCTCCTTTCTTTTTAAAATAGATAATTGTTGTTAAGAACTTAGAATTCCTAGTTGACAAACTTTCAGCTACCTTTAGGGTATCCAAACAATATAGTTCGGCATTTTCAACCTAATTTAATAATTAAATACCTGTAAAATACCAAAAATTCACAATAAATAAATGAACACCTAAAATTCTAGACAAAGAAGCTAAGAAAAATGCAAAATAATTTAAATCAAAACAATTGGTACTACAAAAATATATGAAATAAATTTCCTCACTGATGATAAAGCAAGTTGCACATGCTGCCTAAAGTTGGTGACTTTCGTGCTCGTTGGTGAGTGCTTTGCACTTTCCAGCTATTTTTTTAATTTTTTTTTTATTTAGTCCCTGGTTCTTTGAAAACTTTTGGATTTTTTAATTTGATCATTGATTCTTTTATAGACTTTTTAATTTGGTTCTAAAATTCATCCCAACCGAGCCTATTTAAGTCTCAACCAAAACTCTTGAATTTTTTTATTTTAGTCCCTAACTCTTTTGAGGCTTTGTAATTTAGTCTCAAACTCAATAAAAACCTAAATAGAAATAAATGAAACGAAAGGAAATGGAAATGATAGCTAGCTAAACCAGGTAAGCTCATTATAGTTTTGTTACGGTCATCATGACCCTAACCATGCATTTAGTAAGTTAGACCCGATTGGCAGGAGTCAATAATTTAAATCTAATCATGTTGAAGTCGGCTAAACATGGTTAGTTTGACCAAGAGGCCTGATTGTGACCCGATTAAACTTGTTCAAAACCTACTTTGATAACTCTTGAGTTTTTTTTATTTTAGTCCCCAACTCTTTTGAGGCTTTGTAATTTAGTCTCAAACTTCATCTCACTCAAACTCGATAAAAACCTAAATAGAAATAAAGAAAACGAAAGGAAATGGAAGTGATAGCTAGCTAAACCAGGTAAGCTTATTATGGTTATGTCAAGGTCATCATGACCCTAACCATACATTTAGTAAGTTAGACTTGATTGGCAGGAGTCAATTCAACATAGCATTATATTTTCATTTCACTTCTTAAACTCTTTTTTTTTCTTTAACATTTTGTTGTTTCTCATTTGAGCCTGATGAAGTTAAGCAGGAATTGAAACAAAAAAAAACATTTAGATATTTTTTGGGAGCCCACTTCAACACGATTAAATTTAAATTATGCTTACAAGTTTTTTAATCAAAAAAAAATATTGACACATAATTAAATAATATTTAATGACCTCACACATCACAATATCATGATTTTTTGTTTGCATTCATCGGTTAGAGTCCTAGTTTAGTCTTTGTTTATAATTAACATCTCTTTTTAACATTTATTAAGACATATGGTTATCCATTTATTTTATTTAGTACAGTGACCAAGTTTTTAATGCATGTTCTAGATTCTTCATTGTCAACAAAAAAAAAATCATGTCACCCATATTTTTACTAGTTAAAATGTGTTGTGTTTTCAAAATGTTGCCTTTTTAAGGATAAAATAATATTTTTCTCATATTTAAATTTTGCTTTCATTAATATCTTGTTTATGCCTTTCATTTCATTTCCTTTACTTAGTTAACTTATATCTTATTTATGTTCTTATCGTGTTTATTTATGTTTCTCTCTTTCATAATGTTTAGCTAAGTTTATTATGTCAAGGTGAAAAGGCTACACTAATGGTATAAAAATAAGTGTAACGTAAACTCAATATGGACTTTAATGTTTGATACTAACACGTTTTGTATTTCTTATCTTGTTCACTTTTAATACTTTGCTTGTTAAATGGTTTATCTAGATTTGTGTTGTATAACACTTGGTATAATAAATACTTGACACTTTCATAGCCCAACTGTATAGTATAACTGATATTTATGCTATGAAAAGAACTTGATTGGTTGTTAATATAAGTTACAACATTAATACCTGATGATATTTACAAATATTATTAACTAATTTAACCATGTTAAAAATTTATAATCTGATTGGAATCTCCTTTGTATGTGTTTTCGAATTAAATAATAAGAGTTTATACTATACTTGTTTGAAATACCATTACTAGATCCTCTAACCTTAACATTTGTTATTATCATTGTTTAATCATCACATTGATCTTCCGTCTCAAAATTCTCATTAACTTCTTCTTCTTCTTCTTCTTCTTTTATTATTGTTGTTGTTGTTATTGTTATATTGTTGTTATTTATAATTTATACAATTAACCTCCCTGTCGACACTCCTGCACTTGGGAGAAGACATAAATCTTTTGGTCGTATCTGATTAGTACTTAAAAGTATATTTTTATGAAGGTTTTGTATTATCATTTTGCACTTGAAGTATCAATAACTCCTTAACTAAAGCATGTTTTATAATAACATATCTAATAATATAAGATGCCTTTAATTTATGGTAAATGTTCATTTTAAATGTAGGCACATCACATAAATGAAATGATTGATTGATGAGTTTAAGAACTGAAATTGAAAGGATAAAGAAATGGCCAAACTTAGAAAAGAGATGCTGGTGTAGTCCAAACCGGAACACTGTTCAGTAATTAGGTCATATCTGAAGCTGTATATATTGGATTTAGGTTTACTTTATATGGATGGAAAGGTAAGATATAGGCCTACAACTTTCATGGTGAGTCCAAGATTTAAAAAAGTCATTTTCAAGTCTAAATTATGGCAATAACAAAGAAGTCGGAATCTATTTTGTAACCTAAATACTATTCAATGTTTGGCTATTTTTGGAGTTCTAGAAGTCCAAATACCTCAATTTGTTTTCTAGAAAGCTGAGATAATTTTCTAGAACTTTCATGTTTTCAAGTGGTTCCAATTCTGAAGTTATCAATGATATTTTGGGCAGACATGAGAAGATAAGGATTGTCACCAAGTCAAGAGTTGGCCACCCACTCCTCAATTAGTCATCAAATCAATAGTTCTTAAGTTTACCTATAAAAGGAGGCATTTGCCATGTATTCAAGCATCTTGGTTTTCTAAATCAAGATCATGCTCTTGTTTTTTCTCTTTGTATTGCTTAAGTTTTGCTTTCATTAATATCAAGTTTATGTCTTCCATTTCCATTCCTTTACTTAGTTAATTTTTATCTTATTTATATTCTTATTTTTTATTTATATTTCTTTCTTTCATTATGTTTAGTTAAGTTTATTATGTCAAGGTCAAAAAGTTACACTAATGTTGTAAGAATAAGTATAGTGTAAACTTAACATGGACTTTAATGTTTGATACTAGCATATTTTGTATTTGTTATCTTGTTCACGCTTTAATACTTTGTTTGTTAAATGACTAATCTAGATTTATGTTGTATAACACTTGGTACAACAAATACTTGGCACTTTCATAGCCTATACTATGTGGTATAACCGACATCTAAGTTTTAAAAGGAACTTGATTTGTTGTTAACATAAGTTATAATCATAAATGCCAGACAAAATTTACAAGTATTAGCATTATTCAAATAAGAAAACTAATGTAATCATGTTAACCATTTATAATCTGATTGGAACCTTCTTTGTGTGTGGTTTCCAATTGAATAATAAAATTTTATATTATACTTATTTGACATATCATTAGTGGATCTTCTAACCTTGACATTTGTTGTTATCATTGTTTAATCCTTACATTAATCTTTCATCTCAAAGTTCTCATCAACTATTATTATTATTATTATTACTACCACTACCACTACTACTACTATTACTATTACTATTATTACTACTACTACTATTATTATTGTTACTATTGTTGTTGTATTATTCTTATCTATAATTTATACAATTAACCTCCCTATAGTTCAACTAACAAAAAAAAACTCAAGAGAAATTAAATTAACAATAACTTGGTTGAAAATAATTGATGGATTTGTTTTTAAAGATAAAAAAAAAATGTAAATAGATTTTAAATGACAAGAAAAGTAAGTCTTGGTCCAAATCAATTTTAATGGTGATGTATTGGTGATTTCTTCAACATATATAAGATAACTCAACCTAATATCAATGATGGTGATATTAGATCAGAAGATATTACAATGAAGATTAGAAAGATGAAGATTGATTATTGCTTAAGAATGAACAAGTACTTTCATATTAAGTAAGACATTGAATCAAGCAATCTCTATACCAAAACTAAAGTTTGTGCATAAAAATTCAAGATTATAACATTACCTAAATGATTTCTAAAATTTCTTTACAATAATAAATCATTCATGAAGAAAATAAGAAGATAAACATTAAGATTCATTCATATCCTAAAGAACTCACCTCAATCACCATTATCCTTGATTTGGATCCAAGAAAGAGTTTAGCCAACCATGATTATATATAAGAACACTTCAATAAACATGAAAGAACTTGAATCCAACTGAAAAAATAAGTTTTACAAACTAAAGAACCGAAATCTATAAAGAAGAACACAATACAATTTCAGAAAAAATTCGGACACAAATCTGACTCTAACTTTGGACAGCAATTCGACCCTCTTAGAAGCTTTTTTTGGAGAAGTCTATTAGAGACATATTTATAGGCAATTCTGTCACCTTTCCAGATCATTAAAGAACAGCTCATTTGGACACCTGAGTCAAAAGTTATGGGCAAAACACCGAAAGGTGTTCTGAAAAATCAAATCAAGACAGCTTTACAACTACTTTGGTGCACGTTTTTCTTCCTCATTTATGAGGTGTCTCCTTCTTCTTTTTGACCCAAAATAATGTTAAAATATCCCCTCCAGCTTTCCATCCATGTGCTTGCCTTCTTGGATCAATGGATTGCCCAAAATAAATCAATTGTTATTTGTTGTGTGGACATGTAAGATCATGGATTGTGTTTGGGTTGATTTGGGGTTGATTTAGGGCTGATTTGGGGCTGATTTTTGGGCTGAATTTGAGCATCAAATAAGTATACAAATGTACTTATTATTTGGGCTAAGATTGACATTGAAACCTTGAGTGTTTAATGGTTGAAGTTTGCACACAACATAAGGCAAGTTTGGGCTTGAAATAAATCATATGATATTCTTTTCTAGAATTGGAATAGAATTGATTTTTGGGACAAATTTGGAGCACTTATTTGAACCAAGATTTGCTTCAATCTTCAACTAAATGTCTCTTCAATTCTTTGTTCTGAATTCCGACGTTGAATTTTGTGAATTAATTCATTTAAGCTCCAAAAACCTATCGAAACATTAAAACAAACTTCATTACTAAAAAACACATCAATTATTATAAAAACAACCAAATAAAAACAATAAATACATATGTAAAATAAGAGACTTAATGACACTTTTGATGCACAATCACACCCCCCAACTTAGATTTTGCTAGTCCTCAAGCAAAACAAAACATAAAACCTTTAAAATAAAAATAATAATAATAACAACCATAATTAGGCTCGATTCATCACACTTGAAGGACCTATCATGCAAACATTGGTATCTTTAACTTAGTGTACACAATAGCAAATAAAGAAAAATAAGCATACTCACATTCTCTAAATCAAACATCCATACAAAATTTCCAAATTCAGTCATATTTATCGTGCAACCAACATAATTGATTCATACGAAAACTCAACTTGTAATCTTCCCTTCTCACCAACACAAACAAGGTAGCAAACTAGAGAAATATCTATATATTTTTTTTCTTTCTTTTTTTCTTTCTTTGTTTTTTTTTTTTTTGAAGATATGATTTATTCTTTGTCTTTAAGTTGTCACTTCCCTTTTGACGCGAATACAAACATTTGTGATGAATGCACCCGGTTACTCACAAAGTCACAAACTTAAAGTGCTTTGCATACTCATATTTCAAGCTGCCGTTTGACGTAAAGATAAACATTTGTGATGAATACCCCTAGTTACTGAGCAACTCAAAACATTGGAGTAGATAGAACTTTGTACACATTTATTTATTTATTTATTTATTTATGTAATGATTATTACTCTATTTACTTAAACCTTGTTTAGGACTAGATCAAAAGGGATAATCACAAGTAAAGCATCATACTCATCTTTCATGCATATTCACACAACTCACACAACTTTTACAAGGAAAGATGTACTTCAGTAATCTTAAAAAAAAGTATGCTATATCTTGCTTTATAAGATATTATCTATCCCAAATTAAAGCATGCAATGTTCAACACAATAATGAACCCAAAAAGGTAATGATGATCCTAAACAAGTCTCATTCACATACGAATGCAAGTTTTTTTTTTTTTTTAACAAGCATGGTTATCTCAAGCATTCAACATAATGAAATATCTAAAATTAAGTTTTACATTATCCTCAATGTAAAAGAGAAAGAGAAGAAAAGTATAAAGATTAGAAAATTGTTACTCCCCTTCTGTTTTCAAGGATGAATGTCTGATTGAATTGGGCATGAGCTGACTTCTTGCTTGATTTTTTTTTTAACCTGCATATCACAACTAAAAGAAAACATAAAAGAAAACATTGATGTTTTTTTTTTTTTTTTTGAAAATAAAGAACCTCACACCCCCCAACTTAAAATAATGCATTGTCCCGAATGCATGAACAAGAAAATATAAGAGATGGAAGAAAGAAGAAAAAAATGAAAATGAAAATAAAAATAAAAATAAAATAAAAATAAAAACTCATTACTTTTGATACTACAATGGTATTGGATCTTCAAGATCCAATGTCTCAACTTCAGCCACAACATTTTCAAGATAAAGTTTCAATCGATGACCATTTACTTTGAAAATATTTCCATTCTTGGGATTTTCTACCTCAAATGCACCATGCTCAGAGATGGATTTAATCACAAATGGACCAATCCATTTTGTCCTCAACTTCCCAGGAAAGAGATGTAATCGTGAATTATACAAGAGAACCTTTTGACCAACATGAAAGGATTTTCTAAGAATATGTTTATCATGCAAAGTTTTCATCTTATGTTTTGAAATTTTTGCATTTTCAAATGCATCATTTCTTAGCTCCTCTAATTCATCCAATTGAAGCTTTCTATTTTTGCCAACCTCGTTTTCATTGTCATTGAATTGCCGAATGGCCCAATATGCACGGTGCTCAATCTCAACAGGGAGATGACAAGGCTTTCCATAAACTAGCCTATAAGGAGACATTCCTAAAGAGGTCTTATAAGCAGTGCGATATGCCCACAAAGCATCAACTAGTCGTAGGGACCAATCTTTACGGTTTGGATTGACTGTTTTCTCTAAAATGTTCTTGATCTCCCTATTTGCCAACTCAGCTTGGCCACTAGTCTGTGGGTGATAGGGGGTACTGACCTTGTGAATTACACCATATTTTCTCATCAAAATCCCAACGGGCTTGTTACAAAAATGTTTTCCCCCATCACTAATCATAGCCCGGGGCATGCCAAAACGAGAGAAAATATTTTCTTTCAAGAATTTGACCACAACTCGATGGTCATTGGTTCGAGATGCAATGGCCTCCACCCATTTAGACACATAATCAACAGCTACAAGGATGAATTGGTAACCAAATGAACTTGGAAAAGGTCCCATGAAATCAATCCCCCAACAATCAAATATTTCCAAAACAAGGATGGGGTTAAGGGGCATCATGTTACGCCTAGTGAGGCTACCTAGTCGTTGGCATCGGTCACATGCAACACAGAAGGCATGAACATCTTTAAACATGGTAGGCCAATAAAAACCACACTGCAAGATTTTGGCAATGGTTTTCTTGGAAGAGAAATGCCCACCACAGGCTAATGCATGACAAAAATTAATGACCCTTGGAATTTCATGATCAGGGATGCACCGCCTAATAATTTGGTCAGGACAATATTTAAATAGGTAGGGGTCATCCCAAAAAAAGGTGCGCACATTGCGCAAGAATTTTTGTTTGTCAAGTTTAGACCAATGAGAAGGAATCTGACTTGTGGCTAGGTAATTTGCTATGTCAGCATACCATGGAGAACCAATGTAAGAGACAGTACCTGCACAAAATAAATTTTCATCAGCAAAGAGTTCATTTATTGGAGATTCATCAATTATGGTCTTATAGCTTGAAAGACGAGACAAATGATCAGCTACTACATTCTCTACTCCCTTTTTATCTCGAATTTCAATGTTAAACTCTTGGAGTAGGAGGATCCATCGAATCAAACGTGGTTTGGCATCTTGTTTTGTGAGCAAATATTTCAATGCTGCATGATCAGTGAAAACAATAACAAGAGATCCAACCAAATAAGACCTAAACTTGTCTAATGCAAAGACCACAGCTAAGAGTTCTTTTTCAGTTGTAGTGTAATTCAATTGAGCATCATTCAAAGTCTTGCTAGCATAATATATGACATGAGGTTTCTTGTCTTTTCTTTGCCCTAAAACAGCCCCAACCGCAAAATCACTAGCATCACACATCAGTTCAAATGGTAAAGACCAATCAGGAGCTTGCATGATTGGTGCAGTTGTCAACAACCCTTTAAGCTTTTCAAAAGCTTCTTGACATTTTGATGTCCAATCAAATGGGACATCTTGTGACAACAAGTTACACAATGGTTTGGCAATGGTACTAAAAGAATGAATGAATCTTCGATAAAAACCAGCATGTCCTAAAAAAGATCTCACATCTTTCACAGTCTTAGGGGTAGTTAATTTTTGAATGACTTCCACTTTTGACTTATCTACCTCTATCCCTTTTGAAGAGACAATGTGACCTAAAACAATGCCATGTGTCACCATAAAATGACACTTCTCCCAATTGAGTACAAGATTGCTCTCTTCACACCTTTCAAGAACTTTTTCTAGATTCATTAGACACAACTCATAAGAATCCCCATAAACTGAAAAATCATCCATGAAAACTTCCAAAAAATTTTCCACCATGTCACTAAAGATACTCATCATACACCTTTGAAAAGTGGTTGGTGCATTACACAAACCAAAAGGCATTCTTCTATAAGCATAGGTACCAAAAGGACAAGTGAAAGTGGTTTTTTCTTGGTCTTCTAAAGAAATCTCAATTTGGTTGTAACCTGAGTATCCATCTAGAAAACAATAGAAAGCTCTTCCAGCTACTCTTTCAAGCACTTGGTCTAAAAATGGAAGCGGAAAATGGTCCTTCCTAGTCACCATGTTCAATTTACGATAATCAATGCACATACGCCATCCAGTTTGGATTCTAGTTGGTACCAGCTCATTATTTTCATTCTTCACTACCGTGACTCCAGATTTTTTAGGGACAACTTGGGTTGGACTAACCCATTTTGAGTTTGCAATAGGGTAAATGATACCTGCATCAAGTAGCTTAAGCACTTCACCTCTCACTACTTCCTTCATGTTTGGGATCAATCGTCTTTGCATTTGCCTCACAGATTTAGCCTCTTCTTCAAGATAGATTCTATCTGTACATAAAAGAGGGCTAATTCCTTTCAAGTCAGTAATTTTCCACCCAATTGCTTTCTTATGTTTTCTCACCACTCTCAAAATTTTTTGTTCTTGCTCTATGCTAAGTTTTGATGAGATCACAATAGGATATGATTCATCTTCCCCTAGAAATGTATACTTAAGATCACTCGGTAAAGGCTTCCTTTCTGGTTTATAAGGCTGGACAAGAGATGCCTCAACTTTCACATGGGGTGAAATCAAAGGCTCAAATGATGGGGTCCATTGACCTATTGACATAATAGGCATTGGATCTAGATAAGTCTCGAGTTCTCTTACTTCCTCATCAACATATTCCAAAGAACAAAATCTTTCATCATGAATTAAAGTTCTCTCCAATGGATCTTTGATCCACACTCTCTCAAAGTGTTCTTGACAAACTGTTTGGATCAAATCTACCTCTCTAATGTCCTCATGTTCCCCAATTTGTTTGGAGACATTGAATATGTTCATCTCCACAGTCATATTCCCAAAAGACAATTTCATCACCTCATTCCTACAGTTAATTAGGGCATTGGATGTAGCTAGGAAAGGTCTCCCTAAAATGACTAGGATAGGAGCATTAGAACCTTGAATTGGTGCGGTGTCTAACACTACAAAATCAACAGGAAAGTAGAATTTATCTACTTGGACCAACACATCCTCAACTATACCCCTGGGAATCTTGATTGACCTATCAGCTAATTGAAGGGTGATTCGAGTAGGCTTGATTTCTCCTAAACCTAATTGTTCGTAAACAGTGTAGGGTATTAAATTCACACTTGCTCCTAAATCCAACAAAGCTTGATCTATCTTATGACTTCCAATAATGCATGAAATGGTAGGACAACCAGGATCTTTGTATTTGGGAGGGGTCTTAAACTAGATGATGGCACTAGCATGTTCAGTCAGAAAAGCTCTTTCTTTCACATTCAATCTCCTTTTGACTGTGCATAAATCATTAAGAAACTTTGCATAAGATGGAACTTGTTTAATTGCATCAAGGAGTGGAATATTGACTTTCACTTGTTTGAACAATTCATAGATTTTTGGGTTCATAAGATCTTGTTTAGGTTTCTGACACGATCAAAGAGTTGATGTCTTATCCCAAGTGCAGGAGTGTCAAAGTAAAATAACCCGGCAAGACCGGGGTCGAACCACAGGGAGGTGAATTATATAAATTACAAATAAAGAAAAAGATTTAAAGAGAATAATAACAGAAAAGGAGTTGAAGAAAGTTTTGGGATGTGATATTGATGTAAGGATTAAACAATAACAAAACATATGTCAAGGTTATAGGATTCACTAATGGTATTTCAAATAAATATAATATAAACTCTTTTTATTACTCAACTAGAAACCACACACAAAGGAGGTTCTAATCGGATGATTTCTCGTTATTAGCTCATTATAAATTACTAACATGATCATATTAATTATCTTATATAAGTAATACCATACTTATAAATATCATCAAGCATTCATGTTGCTAGTTTATGTTAACAACAAATCAAGTTTCTATCATAATAACGATTTCGGCCGAAAACTATGAAAGATCAAGCATTTGATGTACCAAATATTATACAACACAAATCTAAATTAAACATTTAATAAGCAAGGTATTAAGAATTAGTAAGATAAAAAGATAAAACATGTTAATAACAATCTTTCTTGGATATAAACATTTAAAGCTCATATTGAGTTTATATTATACCTATTCTAACACCATTAGAGAAACCTTTTCACCTTGACATAATTAACTTAGCTAAACATTAAGAAGGAGAAAAACACAAATAAACAATATAAGAACATAAACATAATATAAGCTAACTAAGTATAGGAAAGGAAATGAAAGAGCATAAACAAGAGATTACTATAGCATAAAAGAAAACTTGAACATTACAAAGATGTAGAGAGAAAGCAAGAAGATAACTTTGATCTGAAAATTAATATGACTAAATACATGGACAATGCCTCCTTTTATAGGCTAAGTTTCAGAACTATTGCTTGATTGAAGAATTGGTGGGCATCCATTGATTTGGTGGCTGGTTTTTGACATTAATGGCTGCTGGTTTTTTGATATTGTGGGCTGATTTTTGATATTGTTGGCTGGCCAAAACGTCATTGCTCACATCAGAATTATAGCCAACTGAATTGTGGAAGCTGTGGGCAATTGTCTCAGCTTTCCATCAAAAAAAACCAGAGCTCATTTGGACTTCTAGAACTCAAGATATGAGCCAAAAACCGAATAGTGCTTGAGCTGCAGGACAGCTTCCGACGTCTTCGTTGTTGCTAAGATTTGGGCTTGAAAACGGCAGAACTGAGTCTTTGACTTCATATGAAAGTTGTAGGTCTATGTCTTACCTTTCCATCGATATAAAATGGACCTAAATCTGATATCTACAGCTCCAGATATGATCAAATTACTGAACGGTGTTCGAGTTTGGAATGCACCAGCAACACTTTGCTAAGTTTGGCCTTCTTTTTATCCTTTCAATTTCAATCCTTAAACTCATCAATCAATCCTTTTATTTATGTGATAGACCTGCATTTAGGATGAACATTTACCATGAATTAAAGGTATATTATATTTTTAGACTTGCTAATATAAAACATGCTTTTGTTAGGGAATTTAATGATACTTTAGGTGCAATATGATGACATAAATCCTTAATGAGAATGCACTTTTAAGTACTAATCATTAAGTTATTTATTACTTCGATACTCTTGCACTTGGAAGAAGACATCAATCTTTTGGTTGTATCAATCACTCAAAAGTAAGGGTTGGCAGTAGAGTTGATGGACGTCTTTCAATCTATTCTTATTTTTCCTCCTTTGTTTTACTTTATTCTCATCTATTCTTTATGCTATTATTCTCTTCTTTTTGATGTATTTTAGGGTACCACGCTCTAGCTGATGCTGCTTGATTAGTACTTAAAAGTGTATTTTTATCATGGTTTTATATCATCATTTTGCACTTGAAGTATCAATAACTCCTTAACCAAAGCATGTTTTATAATAATATATCTAATAATATAAGATACCTTTAATTTGTGGTAAATGTTCATTTTAAATGTAGGCCTATCACATAAATGAAAGGATTGATTGATAACTTTAAGAACTTAAATTGCAAGGATAAAGAGATGGCCAAACTTAGAAAAGAGATGTCGGTGCAATCCAAACCGGAACACTGCTCGGTAATGGGGTCATATCTGGAGCTATATATCTCAGATTTAGGTACAATTTATATGGATGGAAAGGTAAGACATAGGCCTACAACTTTCATATGGAGCCCAAGATCTAAAAAGGCCATTATCAAGTCCAAATTGTAGCAACAACAAAGAAGCCCGAATCTGTCTTCCAGCCCGAGCACTGTTCGGTATTTTGGCCATATCTGGAGTTCTAGAAGTCCAAATGAGCTGAATGTTTTACACAAGAAAGCTGAGACAATTTCCTACAACTTTCATGTTTGCAACTGGCTCCAATTTTGACGTTATCAATGACGTTTTGGGCAGACAAGAGAAGATAAGGATTGTCACCAAGTCAAAAGTTGGTCACCCACTTATCAATTAGTCATCAAATCAATAGTTTCCAATTTTGGCCTATAAAAGGAGGCATTTGCCATGCATTTAGGCATCTTGGTTTCCAGATCAAGATCATGCTCTTCCTTTCTCTCTTTGTATTTTTTGTAATGTTTATGCTTTGCTTTCATTAATATTAAGTTTATGCCTTTCATTTCCTTTCCTTTACTTAGTTAACTTTTATGTTCTTATTTTGTTTATCTATTTTGCTTTCTTTCATTATGTCTAGCTAAGTTAGTTATGTCAAGGTGAAAAGGTTACACTAATGGTGTAAGAATAAGTATAATGTAAACTTAATATGGACTTTAATGTTTGATACTAACATGTTTTATATTTGTTATCTTGTTCACTCTTTAATACTTTGCTTGTTAAATGACTAATCTTGATTTATGTTGTATAACACTTGGTACAACAAATGCTTGGCACTTTCATAGCCCATAATGTATGGTATAACCGACACCTGAGCTATGAAAGGAACTTGATTTGTTGTTAACATAAGTTATAATCATGAATGCTTGACGAGATTTACAAGTATTAGCATTAATTGAATAAGATGACTAATATAATCATGTTAACAATATATAATCTGATTGGAACCTCCTTTGTGTGTGGTTTCCAATTCAATAATAAGAGTTTATACTATACTTGTTTGATATACCATTAGTGGAACCTCTAACCTTGACATTTGTTATTATTATTGTTTAATCCTTACATTAATTTTCCATCTCCAAGTTCTCATCATCTTCTTCTTCTTCTCTTTCTTTATTATTATTATTATTATTACTACTATTATTATTACTAGTAGTAGTAGTACTAGTAGTAGTAGTAGTAATATACTACTACTACTACTACTACTACTACTACTACTACTACTACTACTATTATTATTATTATTGTTGTTGTTGTTGTTGTTGTTGTTGTTATTGTTATTGTTATTGTTATTGTTGTTGTATTATTGTTATTTATAATTTGTACAATTAACCTCCATGTGGTTCGACCCCGGTCTTGCCGGGTTATTTATTACTTCGACACTCCTGCACTTGGAAGAAGACATCAATCTTTTAGTCGTGTCACTGCTCTCAAAAGAACATCTCTATATCCTCGTATTTTTTTTTTTTTTTGAATGGAAAGACCATTGGTTTCCCTCCTAGCCTTAGATTCTTTTCCATCCTAATATTACGGGCTAATTTGAGGTGGAAAATATACAAATTAAAACTCCTCTATTTCTAGAGAAATTGTATAAATTCAAAAAAAAAATTCCAACAAAGCTGATCTTGCAATTGATGGAGCTCTTACACTTAAGATATGGGCCATAACTTGACATAGTATCTAAATTGCAAGAAGTTTAGGTCCAACTCAGACTCTGTTTTTCAATTCATTTTTTGATTCCTGATTATTGCCTACCACTATCTTCCCCTTCCTTTTAAGATGGCCATTAACCCATGTATAGTACAGATGACAGGCTGGAGATTGCTGCAATTCATTAATGAGAGTTTGGATGATGGGATCGTTGTCATATGACTGCACAATCTCCTGCATAATCATTGTAGAAATTGTTGAAGTTGTCAATACATATAGTTCTTTACTCGGAATCTTGGAGAGTGCATCTGCAGGAACATTCTCCTTCCCTTGCTTGTATTCTATATTATAGTCATAACCCAAGAGTTTGACTAACCATACATACTGGGCAGGAGTTGTCAGTTTCTGATGTAGGAGGTATTTAAGGCTTATGTGATCCGTCTGGATGTGAAAATGTCTTCCCCAAAAATAATGTTTCCATTTAGTGATTGCTTGTAGGATTGTCAGCATTTCCCTCTCGTATACAGACATGATTTATTATTTTGGACCCAAGGATTTGCTTATGAAAGCAATTGGATGGCCCTCTTGCATTAGTACTGCCCCGACCCCTGTTAGAGATGTATCGGTTTCTACTACAAACTGCTTATTGAAGTCAGGTAGAGCCAGTACGGGAGCGCTTGTCATTAGTTTCTTCAAGAGTGTGAATGCATGTGTAGCTTCCTCATTCCACCTTAAGGCTTCCTTTCTTAATAGATTGGTTAAAGGTTTAGAAATGCTGCCACACCCCTTAACAAAACTTCGGTAGTATCCTGTCAACCCCAAAAACCCCCTGAGTTGTTTCAGATTTTTAGGAATTGGCCAATCTAGAATGGCCTGAATCTTGAGAGGGTCGGTGGCTACCCCTTGTGCAGAGATGATGTGACCCAAGTATTATACCTGCCTCTTGCTGAAAAAACATTTGTTAGCCTTGGCAACTAGCTGATGCCCCTTTAATAGTTCTAGAACTATCCTTAAATGCTTCTAATGATCAGTTAAAGAGCTATTGTGAACTAGTATGTCATCGAAGAACACCAAAATGAACTTCCTTAAATGATCTCTGAAGACTTCATTCATGAGGCTTTGAAAGGTGGCAGGGGCATTGGTTAAGCCGAAAGGCATAACCAGAAATTTGTAATGGCCACTGTGAGTCCTAAAAGCTGTCTTAAATTCATCCCCTATAGACATTCGGGTTTGGTGATACCCTAATCGAAGATCATTCGGGTCTGGAACTTGGGTGGATTTTCTCCTTTAAGTAAGACTCTCTCCCCCTGCCAATCAAAAGACATCCATAGGTGTTTGTAGTTGCATAAGATGTCACCTAACATAGATAGCCATTGTATTCCCAATACCATTTCGCAGTTGCTAAGGTCAATGATATACACATCTGTTTGGAAACTTATTCCCTGCATTTTCCACCCAAGTCCCCTGTACATGGATTTGCATACCATCTTCTCCCCATTGGCTACTTGCACTATCATGGGTTTTATGGTTGTTAGCTGGAGTTGTAGTTTGAGGGCTAAGGTGGTGTTTAGGAAATTATGGGTGCTGCCTGAATCTATCAAAATACAGACTGTAGTTTTATCTATTTTTCCTTTGACCTTCATAGTGTTTAATCCCACGGTTCCTTCCAAAGCATCTAAGGAAATGTGGGGTGTGAGTTCCCTTTCAATAACCCTTTCTTCGGTTACCTCTTCCTCCATTAATCCCTTTTATTCCTCCAGAATATTAAGGGAATACACTCTTTTATTCTTTCATCGGTGTCCTGGCACAAACTTGTCATCCCACCAAAAACACAGCCCCTTCGGTCTTCTATCCTCAAAGTCTTGGTTGTGAATGGATTTGGTAGGTTTTGTGTAGGTCTTTGTGTAGCTACTGCCAGGATTATTAGTCCATGGAGTAGGAGTGGGTTTTTGTGGAGCTATATAAGGGTTTGCACTGTTGGTTATGGAATGTGGTGGAAAAGTAGTTGTGGCTAGCACAGGATGGTGTTGGGAAACAGTGGGTGGTCTTCTGACGTAGGCTGGGGATCTCCTCTATGTTTGTGTATTGGATTGTAATCGAGACAGGTTATATGCATGTCTAAGGGTTTTTGGTTTGAACATCTTGACTGTGTTTTTAATCTCTGTTTCCAGTTCTCCTAGGAAGATAACCAAGGCTTGTTTCTCACTTACTTCAGCCTTGTTCCATAAAATATCGAAGTCCAGGATGTATTCCTCCAACTCTCCCCGTTGCTTCAATTCCATCAGTTCCTCTAGAGGGTCTTATTGGACCCCAAACCGGTAGCAAATGGCTTCCACGTAATCTTCCCATGAGGTTTTTTGGTGTCCCAAACTTTTAAGGAAGTTTTGATGCCAATAAAGAGCAACTCCATCAAGATAATAAGATGCAATTTGTAATTTCTCTGAATCTGCAACCTCCTCTATCTCAAAATATTGTGTGCATTTAAAAAGCCATTTGTGCACATCTTCCCCATTGAAAGTGGGGAAAAAATGTTTGGGTCGGTGTACCTTGTAAGTCGACATTCTATCCTCACGAGGCTCTTTGCCCCTGAATTCAGCTCCCTCTGGACTTGGAACTGGCCTCTCAGTGTTGTAACTAGAGCTTCCTGGAGCTTGAGAGAGTTTCAAGAGGGTAAACTCTATTTGTTGTGCCATAGTGCCCATCATGTGCCTTATATCATTAATCTGTGTCCCCTGGTTCTCAATGGTTTGATCAAACTTTAAACTTTATCCCTTTAGTATGTCCACCAGCTGTTCATACTTCTAGCCACTGTCCTGCTTGACTGCTGCGATGGCGTCTTCCATGCGTTTGATCTCAGTGGTTCTAGTGTTCGGTGGCATGGTTGTAATCCATGGATTGGAAACTCTGATACCACTTGTTACGTGTGCAAAGTTCAGTGATCTAAACAGTATTAGCTCTCCTTGGTGAGTTTGGGTAGGAAGAAAACTTAGTAGGGAAGAATGGCACGATTCAGTGTGTGGACATGGTGAAGGTATGGGTAGCTGAGTTACAATACGAAGTTTGTTAACATTCCTTAATTGCAGGAGAGTCATTCATTTCTCATTTTTCTTAACGTGCAAATTCATGCAGTCTGTTACAGGTATATATAGCTGAAGACCACCCTCAGCTGCCCCTGATGGAATTATTACATTTGATCAAAACGCAGTGTTTAAAGAGAAATACAAAACGGTGCAGTTTAATTGACTTAAAGAAACGGTGCGTATCCAGTAACGGTTGTTTAATTTGAATCTCAAATCAAATCTCTTCTTCTCCTTCTTCCTTTGGTAATAGAATAGTTGTTGGTTGGGAGAGACAATAGAGGAAATGGTGAGGGGAGTGAGATTGTGTCCGGCGGCTCAGGAAGAAAAAAAATCAAAAAAGAGGGGGAATGGCGGCTGGAAGGAGAAGAAGGGTTTAGGTTTCTAGATCATTTTTTTAGGTTTTTTTTTGGTTTAGGGGTATTTTTAAGGTTCTTCTATGTAAAATTGCCTCCTTGTACCTTTTTTCCCCCATTATATAGTAGATGTGGTTGAAAATTTATTTATATAGAAAATTTTTATACATGTTATATAAGAATAATTATTATAGAAATTATTTTTTATAATTAGCACCAACAAATCTTATATATATAATATTGCAGTAATTATATATAATTTAATAATTATATTTTTGACATATTGCTTCTTTAATATTAGCAATTAGCAATGTTCTATGTTATCACTATATGTAAATCTTTATTTTTATTTTTTATTTTTAAAAATTTATCAAAAAATGAATAAAAAATTGAATAGCAACAAGGGTGATAGTATCTTCTTTTTAAAATAATAAGTCTCTTACCTTAGATATTTGTTAATTAATTAGGGTTTTAGTTACTATAATATTATAATATTAGATGATAACTTCTTTTTTTAATTTTGATCAAAACATGAATCAAAAATTGAATAGCAATAAGTGTAATAGTATCTTCTTTTTAAAATAATAAATCTCTTACCTTATATATTTGTTAATTAATTAGGGTTTTTAGTTACCATAATATTAGATGATGGTTTTTCTTTTTAGTTTTGATCTTATTTTTCAAATATGAAATAATTTTTTTATAAAACCAATTGCAACACTTAAAATCACAATTTAAAGATTATTTATTATAGATTTTATGGCATTTCTCTTGATTACAAAATATTAACTTCATATTATATTTTTCAAATTTCAAAGTTAGGTAAAGTTTGACTTAGATTATGTATGGTTTACATAGAGTTTAATGTAGCCTTCAAGAATTCTTTTCTTTTTTTTTTTGGTTGTCGGCGGCTTGAATAGCCATGTCTTTATCACGTCTTATTTTTTAAAATGATCATCAAGATTTCAATGTTGACTTTAAATATACATTTCAAACTCATAAAGATCTTTGTTTAATATCTCCATGAGTTTGAGGGGACATGTCGGGAAAACAAATCAAGGCGGAATGTTTTAGATTGTAATCTAATTAATGCACTCATCAGTTATAGAGAAAATTAGGTACCACATCAAATAATGAAATCATATATTCTAAATAATG
The DNA here is from genome assembly GCF_000495115.2 of Populus euphratica. Classification (NCBI taxonomy): domain Eukaryota; kingdom Viridiplantae; phylum Streptophyta; class Magnoliopsida; order Malpighiales; family Salicaceae; genus Populus; species Populus euphratica. Next base: position 69,556 of record NW_011500108.1, read on the forward strand.
GAAAACTTTAATTTATTTCTATAATTGTGTGAATACATGTATACAATTTAATTGACTCATTGTGAATACACATCCTATTTTAAAAAAAAAAAAAAAAGTATTATCCGTAATTGTGAAAACACATCCTATTTCGTTGACCCTCACGTAATCTATTTATCTATATATACTCATAGATAGTTTAGAGTATTATCCGTTTTCAAATTAACCTTGTTTAGATTTGCCTTCCTTGATCACACAAGAATCTACATGGCTCGTTTAGCCACACTTGCACTCATTTTAGTTTTAGTTCTTGTATCATTTAGCCACAGTCCACAGGCTCGGAAGCTTTTGGAAGGCAACTTGGTGTTGAATAGGCTTTCCAAGGGCGCCGCTCCTGGAGTTGAAGGCAATGCAATCACTTCTAGTGCTAGTAGAAAGCTCACCACTCTTCATCTTGCTGAGACCGAGGGATTTCTGCCAACAGCTCCAAGTCCTGGAATCGGAAACTAGGGTGTGGTTGTCTAATAATAATAATATAATAATAAACTTGTAAGCTTTGGCTCGGGACTTATCTTTCTAAATCATAGTATTTATCATCAACACATTGTGAGTTAAGATTTATGATTCTGCCAAAAGTAGACATTTATGGGCCGCACCAAATGTCATATCTAAAGTTATTTTGTTTTAAAGTAATCTTATAATTTATTTATTTCGTCCAATGAAATCAGTTTATATTCCGTGAAAAACGGATTAATATTTTTCCATCATGATAGTTTCTTAACACATGAAAACTTAATCTCGTTGATAAGCGGATTTTAATAACTTCACACGTTAATTTTTAATGTATAAAAATATCAAAGAATATCTTAAACCATTAAAAAGGAAAAAAAATCATCTTAGAAAATATAATATTTTATATTTTTGGATAAATTAATGAAAAATACTTGAAAATGATTGTTAGATGTTTTGTATATATGATAAATTAAGTGTCAAGTGAAGAATTAATTAGTGATGAGGTTTATGATTTAATGACAAAAAATAGTGGTCTAAATTTTGTCTTCCTTTAAGAACCATAAGTTAGCTCTTTTTAATTTAAATTTTTTTATTGTAATATATTTTTATTGATCAATTTTTTATATATATAAGTCAAATATGCAAAATAAAATTAAGAAAAATAATAGAGTTAAATTAATGTAGAGAGTAAATTTATAAAACAATTTTACACACTTATTTTGGTAAAGAATACATTATGGGCCCTCTAGCATATCATTGTCATAAAATAGTTTTTTTAAGAACTTGCATAAAAATTGTGCGCGCGCGCGTGAGAATGAAAGAATGTGTTGTAACTTTATTGATGACGGGCTCCACTATGGATTTTATTGTAGTTTTTTTATAATTATTAATTTATTTGTTTGGTACCTAATTCTTTTATAGTCTTTTTATTGTAGTTATAAACTTCATCCCACCTAGCCCACTAAAGTCTCCCTAATTGATGTCTCAATTGCATGAATTATGATAAATTATTAAAATAAAATGTATCAAGATTTAAGTACCGATTTATAAAATTTTTTATATTATTTATTATTTAGACAATCCCAAATTATTATAACTAACTTAAAAAAATCAAACATAAAAGATTTCTAAGATTTGAATTTCATCAATCGAATTATTTCAATGAATTTAAATTTAATCATTTATATTTATATTTTGCTAATTATAATAACTATTTTTTTTTTTTGGTTAATGTGATATCCTCTTTCAAGTATAACACTTATGTTTATATTAATTCTATGTCTACTTTCATTATTAATTCTATATTTACTTTCATGATTAACACCTATGCTTATATTAATTCTATGTCTACTTTCATGATCAAATAAATTAATATAAATTTATTATGCTTTATGGAATTGTTGAATGAGATCTGTGTTTATTTCTTACTAGTATTAAATTCCAAAATTCATTACTTCATTCAATATCTTAAAACGTGCAATCTATGGCAAATAAATTATAAGAATAAAAACTAAAATCATCAAATTATAATTAATAAAGGATACTTAATATTCAATTCCTTATAGGAATTCAATGACTGCATCCTAGCCCTATAACAAGAAAAACTAGCAAATCATAATTAATAAAACAATCCAAAATAAAGTTAAATTCAAGATCCTTAATAAAAACTCTGCAACTAAAAGAAATAGAGAAATAAGAAACAAGACTTAGGAATTGTAGAAACCTCGAGCTTTGCTCTTCCCTCATAATTACAACCCTTTTTTTTCTTATTGTGTGATTGTTAGGATGTCTTTCTTTTTTGTCCTAATATGGTTTTCTTAGATTTCTCTTTATGAGAAAACTTTTATTCCCTTTTTATAGCTAAAAATCTGATTTCCCAAAACCGATTCTCCTTTCTTTTTAAAATAGATAATTGTTGTTAAGAACTTAGAATTCCTAGTTGACAAACTTTCAGCTACCTTTGGGGTATCCAAACCATATAGTTTGGCATTTTCAACCTAATTTAATAATTAAATACCTGTAAAATATCAAAGAATTCACAATAAATAAATGATCCTCACCGATGACAAAGCAAGTTGCACATGCTGCCTAAAGTTGGTGACTTCCTTGCTCGTTGGCAAGTGCTATGCACTTTCCAGCTATTTTTTAAATTTATTCCTATATTTTTTTTATTTAGTCCCTGGTTCTTTGAAAACTATTGGATTTTTTAATTCGATCCTTGATTCTTTTATAGACTTTTAATTTGGTTCTAAAATTTATCCCAGCCGAGCCTATTTAAGTCTCAACCAAAAAGAAATGAAGGTAAGGAAAGTTAAAGAGATTTTTTTTTCATTTGTTCCTTGGTGCTTTGATAACTCTTAAGTTTTTTATTTTAGTCCGTAACTCTTTTGAGGCTTTGTAATTTAGTCTCAAACTTCATCCCACTCAAACTCAATGAAAACCTAAATAGAAATAAAGGAAATGGAAATGATAGCTAGCTAAACCAGGTAAGCTCATTATGGTTATATCAAGGTCATCATGACCTTAACCATGCATTTAGTAGGTTAGACCTAATTGGTAGGAGTCAATTCATCATGGCGTTGTTTTTTCATTTCACTTCTTAAATTCTTTTTTTTTTATCTTTAACATTTTGTTGTTTCTCATTTGAGCCTGATCAAGTTAAGCAGGAATTGAATAAAAAAACATTTAGATATTTTTTGGGAGTCAAATTAGGTTTTGAACAAGTTTGATCGAGTCACAAACAGGTCTCTTAGTCAAACTAACCACGTTTAGCCCACTTCAACATGATTAGATTTAAATTATGCTTGCAAGTTTTTTTAATCAAAAAATAATATTGACACATAATTAAATAATGTTTAATAACCTCACACATCACAATATCATGATTTTTTGTTTGCATTCATCGGTTAGAGTCCTAGTTCAGTCTTTGTTTATGATTAACATCTCTTTTTAACATTTATTAGCACATATAGTTATCTATTTATTTTATTTAGTACAGTGACCAAGTGTTTAATGCATGTTCTAGATTTTTCATTGTCAACAAAAAAAAAATTCATGCCACCCATATTTTTACTAGTTAAAAGTATAGTTAAAACGTGTTGTGTTTTCAAAATGTTGCCTTTTTAAGGATAAAATAGTATTTTTTTTTGGTCAATTTGTCATTTGATAATTGTTCATAGGTTTTATTGTTTTTTTATAATAGTTATGCATAATAAAATGAAATGATTCTGCTACCCTTAAAAGCAAAAATCATTTAACTCTTATCAAGGATCTTTTCAAGCATTTCACATTTTTATATACATTAAAATTACAAATTTAACCTTGGAGTTAAAAATTTTAAGCTATTATCATAAACGTATATTTTTATTTTCATATTGGTTTTTTTTGTAATTGTTCAGTTTGTCAATGGTAATAACATAATTTACCATTTATTATTTTATTGAAAACTTTATTGGCAGGTGCAAGTAGGAGGCGCCACACATTTTGACCGACACGTGTAGTGTCTTTTGGTGATAATAAATATACATTTATGGTGTCATTTTGTTCTCTACTATATCATCTTCCTATATAGATGACGCATGTTATCTAAAAATGGTTAATTTATCATTTGTGGCCCTTTCTGTTTTTCTTTTCCCTTCATTTCTCTCTCATATCCCCTAAAAACTAAATATATCCCTAATTTTTTTTTTTTGTGTTTTAGAATCCATCATCATAATTTTAATTTTGTATTTCAGTCATTTTTTATTTGTTAAAGTTTTATTTGTTTTTAATTTAGTCCTTTAATTCTAATTTGTGTATATGTTATTTTTAGATTCAATCCTTCTATTTTTGTTTTTTTTTTGTTTTTCTCTTAGCTGTTTTGTCAAAGTTTTTATAGTTTTTAATTTTATCTTTCAAATCAAATTTATGATTTTTTTGAAAAGTAATAATAGTATTTATTTTAGTTTGGTCCTTCTTCTTTTAATTTCTTATTTGTTTCCTTTGCCTTTTCATCAAATGTTTTATGTTTTTAATTTTATCCTTCAAATTAAGTTTATGATTTTTATAGTAGTAGTAGTAGTAGTAGTAATGATAATGATACTAACAATATTATTAATAAAACTACTAATAGTGATGATAATGTTAATAATTGTGGTAATAATAATAATAATTTATTATGATAATAATAATGGTCATCATAATAGTAATAGTAATAATGATAATGATACTAACAATATTATTAATAAAATTACTAATAGTGATGATAATGTTAATAATGGTGGTTATAATAATAATTTATTATGGTAGTAATAGTGGTCGTCGTCTTCGTCATAATAATAATAATAATAATAATAATAATAATAATGGTGATAATAATTATAATTAAAATAATAATAGCGATAATAATTGTCGTAATGGTAATAATTTACAATAATAATAGTTGCAATGATCGTGATAATGATGATAATGATAATAATAACTGTAATAGTAATAATAATAATAATATTAATACTAATAGTAATAATAATAATGGTAGCAATAATAGTAAGAAATAATAATATTAGTAGGATGATGATGATAATTAACAATACTATAAAAAGTGTGGGGAAAGTATTGTAGCTTTCCCCACACCTTTTATTTTCGTTGTACTAATATTTTTATTTCTTTTTTGTTTTTACATGTTTGGTTTTTTACCCATAATTTATTTTTTTAAAATAAAAAAAACCTTTGTCATTTAAAAAAACATTGTGAATTGCTATAATGTTTTCCTACATGATTTTTTTAATTTTTATGATTTTTTTTTTCAAAATGATCCTTTTCATTTTTTTGTTTTCATATTAAGCTAGTTGAGGATTTAGTTTCATAGTTTTTTTTTTAAAAAAAAAACATTGTAGATTGCTGTAATATTTCCTCCACATGATTTTTGTTTTGCTACAATATTTTTTCACATGTTTTTTTTTTAAATTCTCTTTGTTGAATTTATTTTTTTTGATATTGAGTTAGTTGAGAATTTAACTTTAACTTTCCCCGCATGTTTTTTTCTTTATTTTTTTCTTTTTATTTTTTCTTTTCTATTTTTTTCCCAAAATTGTCTTCTTCTTCTTTTTTGTGTTTTTTCATAATTATTTTATTTTATTTTTGTTAATATTGAGCCGGTTGATAATTAAGATTTATAGTTTTTTCTTTAAAACGCTATCAATTACTACAGTATTTTTTCATATGGTTTTTTTCATTTTCTTTGTTTTTTTTTTCAAGAATTATCTTTGTTGATTTTAGTTCTTTTCATATTAAGTTGGTTAATAATTTAGTTTTGTAGTTTTTTTCTTGAAAAAAATATTTTGGATTGCTATATTATTTTCCCCACATGATTTTTTCTTGCTATAGTGTTTCTCTATATGTTTTTTTATCTATTTTTTTTTAAATTATCTTTGTCGAATTTATTTTTTTCATACTAAACTGGTTGAAAATTTAGCTTTGTAGTTTTTAAAGAAAAAAACACGGTTAATTGTTAAAGTATTTCCTCACATGATTTTTTTGTTATAATTTTTTTAAAAAATTTCTTTATTGATTTTATTTTTTTTACTATTGAGTTGGTTGAAAATCATAATTGTAGAGTTTCTCATGAAACACTATAGATTGCTATAGTGTTTTCCTGCATAATTTTTTTCTTTAGTTTTTTATGATTTTTGCCAAAATTAACTTTATTTTTTTTTTTAATATTGAGTTGATTGGGAATTACAATTGTATATTTCCTCACAAAACACTATAGATTACTATAGTGTTTTCCTTCATGGTTTTTTATTTTATTTTTTTATGATTGTTTTAAAAATTATCTTTATCTATTTTATTTTTTTAATATTAAGCTGTTTGAGAATTTAGCTTTGTAGTTTAATTTTTCTTGAAAACATTGTGGATTGCAATAATGTTTCTCTATATAATTTTTTAATTTTTTTTTTACTATTTTTTCTACAAATCTATAACAACGCACAAACATGCCATAAGCCCATGGAAGCGTGTGGGCATGACAACTATAATAACACTAATAATTGTGATAATAATAGTTTATAAAGATAATAATAGTGACAATGATAATGATAATGATTGTAATAATACTAATGATACTAACAATAATACTATTAGCAGTAGTAATAATAGTAATAATAATAATAATAATAATAGTTTGTTATAATAATAATAATAGTGGTTATAATATTAATAATGATGATAATGATAATATTTATAAGAAAAAATAATGGCAATATTAGTGGTGGTGGTGGTAATAAAAATAACAACAACAACAATAGTATTAAGAATAATAATAATAATAATGATTATAATGATATAATAGTGATCATGATAATAATACTAATAATAATGATGAAGAATTAAAGATATTGCTTATTGATAATAGTAGTAATAGTGATAGCTATAATGATAGTAATAATAGTATAAGTAATAATAATAATGATGATGAGAATAATAATAGTTATACTAATAATAGTGATGATTCATTATTCAATATTAGATTTATTGGGAATTAATTTTTATTGTTTTTTTATATATAGTATTTCTGATCTAACAACTCAGGTTATGGGTTTAAAAAATTATCCTCTTTTATTTTTTGTCTAATTTTTTTAATTTTATTGTTTAATATTAATTTTTTAAAATAAAAAAATAATTATCCAAATTCTTTTAAAACCTATTAAACAAACTAATTCACATTAAATTAACTCTTATATAATTTAAGTAAAAAGTCTCTATAGATAAAGATCCAAGTTAAGATATTTAAATATTTATCTTCTTGTTCAAGTTTAATAGCATTCCATAAAAAAAAAAATCATTGCTCTTTTAATATGTTTTTATATATATATATTTTTTAAATAGCTTGACCTGCGGCAGCCGAAGGCAAACAAATGAACCAGATGGATGTATCTTCTCTCGTCCAAAATATTCCGCACGCCTAGAAAAAAATATAGCATTGCCTTCCTAGAGCCCTCTAATAAATGAGGCTACCAATAAACCAGAGCCCCAAAGCCACAAAGCTACATTCGATCAACCCATTGGATGAGCAACCTTGCCTCCGTTCACGAACAGAACATTCAGACCATCTGGAAGCCCATGCTTCCATATTAGACCCATGCTCTGTGATCAACCCAACTACACTTTCTGGGAAAATAATCCAGTTTTTAACCTGAGAAATGCCCCTGGCCGAGGAAAAAAAAACACCTCCACGGTGAATTTGTTTTGTTTTTCCAAGCAGATATTGGTACGATTCTTGAAATTTTGAGGTCATCAGCAAGGAATTGAAGAAGATAATGCTCCCAATTTGACCCCTCTCCTTTTACTTTGCAAGAGCAGCACGGAACTATCAAATGATGAAATTACACCCCAAACAATCCCCTTTCGATGGATTTCAATCGTGATTCCAAGCCTCCAATACATTTATGCAACAAAATCAAGTGGTACAATTGCTGGGAGACAAGTGAACCAGTAGTTTATCTGTATTCTTAATGCTACCACCAGACATTAATGCCATAACTGTACAATTTGTTCCCTCCTTTTCTATTTCTGTGTAAGAAGATGAACGTACTCCATCATTCAAGCAACATCATCCTCTCTTCCCACTAACAGAGCGTCACAGATATTTGTCATAACTTGCGTGACCGCCCCACATTAAATAGAGTTGGCATCGTGTTGTCGTTTACATGATACATATTCCAATAAAGGTTGTGCATTTCTATGGGCAGGGCTGGGCCGTCACAATTTACACTGCCCAGACACCCAGTAAAAGAACAAAACGGTAAAAAAGGATTCAAGGTACTACAGGGACATGGTGCAGAAAAGAGAACTAAATAATTGAGGCAAACATGGTAACTTCTAAAGAAAAAAAAAACCAGAAAGTTAAAACAATATTTTTTACCAAATTTATTAGAAATATAAAAAAACACTTAGCATGATGATTAAAATATGTGATTATATTAACACTTGGCCATCTAGGTGGTTAAAATATGTGATTATATTAACACTTGGCCATCTAGATGGTGGCCAAGTGGTAAGGATTTGGGATTAAGGAATTTGCTTCCTCTATGGTCTCAGGTTCGAGTCCTTGATTGCTCATATAATGGTCACTGGAGGCTTACATGATTGTTAACTTCAGGACCCGTGAGATTAGTCGTAGTGCGCGCAAGCTGGCCCGAACACCTACATTAATCTAAAAAAAATATGTGATTATAAAATCAACATTTATGCTTATATATTACTGTGTACATTGAAAGCATCCAAGACTTGGGGAAATTGTGCAATGCAGCTGAACAATCCTTCTGTCAATGGCCTAATGTCAAAAAAATTGGTTTGAGGATCTTTCATGATTGAAAAAAAACAGATTCAAAAGTTGTTTCCTAACAACGGTCCACGCGCTTCCTTTTTTTCAAAATGGTCACGAAAATACAAAGACAAGCTGCCCCTAGTCACCATGCATACATACAATTCCAAGACCCCACAATAAACACTTAGCAACAAGGCAAAGCTATAATCAGATGTTTACTCAAAATAATCACGACGTTGGCCTGCACCGGTTCATTCTTCGATGTTGTGGGTCCACGCTAAGTTTTTATCCACGGTTTACCTTAGCCTGTAGCGGAGAGAGATACACCTGGCACTGAATAACAGTTTTACCAATCCTGAACCCAGGAACTACAGTGAATGCAACTGATAGATCGACGTCCGGTGCATTTTCTGAAGAAAGAAGTGCATCCTCGGCGACACATTCCATGTAAACTTCGGAGAAACGACACCCTCTATGGACTTGGAAGATTGAGGCTTCGGGATCGAAAGAATAGGCCAGGCAATGTAGAAGCCAGACCCGCCTAGCCATTTCCGCAAACGTGGTAAAAAAAATAGTGCCAGGAAATTCACCTGAATTCACGAGGCCTCTTTTACTCAAGTTGCCAAAAAACGATGTTTCCATCTGGGGGTGAATAACCTGCAAATACTTGGCACGACAAAATTTTGCAAATGTTGATTTGGGCTTGCGGGCAATGTATTCGGTTGCTTTCGTTGATTTTAGTTCAGCGAATCTCTTGAAAAACAACTGTTGCTGATTCTTTTTCTCTGGTGGAGATTCTTTTTGGGGAGAGAAATTTGTCAAATGGAAACCATCGAACATCTCTCTGCTTACGAAGCTTTCAAATGCAAAACATTTATCATCTGCTCTCCGGTAAGCCACATCAGATACAATACATTTGGCTGCAGCATCTAGATCCCAGCCGGCAGATTTCATCTCATCAATCATCAACTTAACAAAGCTTCGAATAGACTTGACTGTATGTAGAAGAACTGTAATGAAATGGCTTAGACTTAAGCCTGGTAGCTGTAGATTGTCAGGCATAGATAAATGTCCACTTTTATTTAACCTCTTCTCAAGTAACCGGTTTTGTCTATTAGATTCCTCCGATTTTTCTCTCAGATACATGATTTCGGACTCCTTGAGCCTTAACTGAGACTCCAATTTCTTCCCCATTATCTCATAGGTCTTTGAAAGACTCTTCTGCTCCTGAACGTCAGCCAAAACCAGAGCAGTCTCAGGAGAAGGATCAAACTGTTTCTTTATATAGCACTGCTTCAACTCAGACAGATTCTTCAACTCCGAGACTACAAATTGATCAGCTGCTTGAATCCCATCAGCATCATAAGGAGACTGAGAATACTGTAACTGGGCATATGCAGCTTTAACACATGAAACGCTAGCGAACATTTTGGCAACAAGTGCTTCCAAGGCCAAACTTTTTTGATGTTCATCAATATTATTAATATCAAATGGCTGAGGCCGGCTAGCTGCACTTTTACGGTGATGCTTATCATGCTTGACCTCTTCTTGGGACACAACTTTCTGAACCCCATCAACAGGAGCAATCCCAGTGGCAGCTCGAAGTTGAATAACTTTGGCTACGTTGCGTGCAAATTTACTCTTCTTCGAAGTCACCGCGGATGGTTTTACAGAATCCATCAGCAGAAAGTATCACAAATGACGACAACGACGAAGTGATAAGAAGACCAAAAAATGGAAATTAAGTGATTGCAAATTGAAGGGGGAAAAGTGAGAACAAAAAAGATTTAGGATAACGAAGGTGATGAGAAGTTTATTGAAAAAAAAAAAAGAGAAAAGCAAATTACTTTAGCACCTATATCGAGGCCATTAATGGAGCAAGTCAATCAAGACTTTAAGACGCTTAAAAAAGGGAAATATGTGGAGCGAGTTGAAGAAGAAGAAGAAGAAGCAGCAGCCGATTCAAGATGCTCAAAAAAGGCCTATATGCTTGTCTCTTGAAAACCAAGGATGTGCTTGTTTCAGCTTTTTTAAAATTTTAAATGTTTTTTTATGTTATAAATTATTTTGGTATGATTATATTAAAATTAAATTTTAAAAAATAAAAAATATTATTGTAATATATTTTTAATAAAATTTGTCTCGATAAACAATCAACTATTTTAATTTAAAATATTTTTTATTTAAAAACATATTAAATTAATTTTTTAATTTAAAAAAAATTATTCTGATATTAATATATCAAAACAACATTAAAATATAAAAAAATAATTTAAATAAAAAAACTTTTATAAAACATGGTTTCAATTTCGATACACAACAGAATCTGCACCTCGGTAAGAAAGTGTATTCAGGCAGGAATAGTATGAAAGCATTCGGGGAATTAACAAAATGGACAACCTTCCATAGCTCTGCCTAATTCTTGGTAATTCCATTTTTTATTTGTTTTTTTAATTCGATAGGGCCGGGATGACCACTTTCTTAAGCCAATTAATCCTTTCAAACCATCTCGGAGAATCCATCTTCCAATATTTTAACAACTTGAAACAATCATGCCTCGTTTCAAACAAAAAGATGTCAGGCCACAGTGGGAAAAATGTCCGACATTGAACTGTGTCGAGAATTAAAAAGATTCCAGGGTGGGGTCTTAGGGTATTTCTTCTTGAACTGTTGCCCTTGGGGTGTTCACCTATTGCATAGCCGTTGTGAGGGGAGAGGCATGGAGGTTTTCGAGAAAGTACAGGGATATTTTAGGTCTTTTGGACAGAACACGACTTCTCAGTGAGCGCACCGAGGTACTTTGAGAAAGTGTTTTTGCTTTTTCTTAACAGTGTTTTTAATTTAAAGAAATATTAAATTATTTTTTATGATTAATCACATCCCATCAATCCACTCTATATAAGCCCATGCATCCTTTAAATAAATAAAAAAAAGCGTTGGGGAAAGTTTTGAAAGAGCTCTCAGCTTATTAGCCTCTCCTTTTGTTTTCCGACTTGGTTTCAATAGAAGAAAGAGAGATTGAATCTGAGGTCGTTCGTTAGGTTAAAGGAAATCTGGTTGTAGATACTATTGCCCAAATGAATCTCAGCCGCTAATCAAATCATGATATGAGCTCACCCACATCGGATCAAAGCCCAGAAGAGATCACAACCTTTAAATCCAATTTTGAAATATCATAGTCGTCGGATTCATGGACTTGATCTGCTCTCGCCCACACCAGTTTAAGACCCAAACGAATCCCAGTCATCCACTCAAATACCCACTGAATCCTAGCCTTTGATTCGGTAACCTAATCTAAATTCATCCTCACCAGATCGCAAGCCAACAAATTAGAGCCACGAGATCAGTTTAAAGCCATTGGGATCTGGACCTTGGATCCATTCAACCAAATATGGACGCTCAACACAAGCAAGCTCACAGGTCGAACAAGGGTTTCACCACACCTGATCCCAACTGATGGTCGAACCATCCGTAGTATTTTCGTAGTTCGACCACCAACCGCCTCGAGACCACCACACAAAGAAGCACCTCTTTTTGCCAGCCATATCCCATAGTGTTTTAGGTGCCAACGCCATTGAAATTGGCTTGAAAAAAGCAAAACAAAAAAAAAAAGTTTGGCTAAACTGAAGCTTTTTTATCGTCGATCACCCTCCCTTGTTGGTCATGACTTGCACGACCATCAATAGGAGGTGGACGAGATCAAGATCTACATGGTAGGTTGGTCAAAGCACCACCATCGCGCCAAAATCATCGCTGAGCCCTAAATAGTGGCGATGCGTGAGTAGTGCAAGGCACTATTAGGGGCATTTTGGTAATTTTAATTTTGACATGGAAAGAATGATAATTTTACCTTGACCAAGGATATTTCAGTAATTTTTCAAGTCTGAATTTTATTTTTATTTTACTTATGTTTATAATTAAAAATAATTGTGTGATTATGTGTATTGGTGGAGATTTGTCTAATTAAAATGTCCTTAGCATTTTGTAGCGCTTCAAATCAAGGTTAAAAAACAAAATGAAATAATTTTTATTTTATTTTAAATCTTAGTTCGTTTTGGATTTTTTGGCTAAATTTCAGTTGGAATATTCTGGTTTTATTCCACAAGTTTCATTCTGGTCTTAAAAAGCTATTGAATTAAATTGAGTCTGGTTCAATTTAATTAATTAAACCATCCAAGAATAAAAAGCTATTTTTCATTACTATTTTTATCAAGAATAAAAAGCTATTTTTCATTATTATTTTTAATAACAATGATATTGATAATAATATTGAAAATTATTATTAGTATTTTCATTAACAATAATGTTAATTTTTTAAAATTAGATTTATCACTAATATATAGTCTATATTTATGTTGTTTTTTTCATGTGTATACTTTGTAGGAATTTGAGCAAAATAAGGGATGCTTTCATTCTATTAGCCTTGATAACATTAACTTAACTTTATATTTAAAATATTTGTGTTAATACATTTTACTTTCATAATATTTTGATATTTTGTTTAAGTTGAATTACTTTAAGTTAAAGATTTATTTAATCTTGACCATTTAGAAATATTTTAAATTTTAAAATTATATTTGTTTGGCACTGTATTTGTATTGCATGATTTATAATTAATTTATCTTGAATTTGAATTATGTTTGTTATATATATATATATATATATATATATATATATGTATATGTATATATATATATATATATATATATATGAACAATACAAACCTGAAATGGCACATTGAAATACTTCAAAACTGTAACATTCCATTTCAATTTAAAAAACAAAATACTTATTTAAACAGAATTGACAACCTTGCTTTAAACATAAGGGATTTGAAATTTGATTTTTAAGGAGAATCGAGGAACATTGATGTTCCACAATTAAATTGGGAGGACAAGATTGTAATTTGATTTTTAAGCAATATCTAAGATTTAGGTAGTCCCAATGTTTACTGGGTTAATGTTTGGATGATATCAATGATTAGTTTGCATGATCGATAATTAATTATAATCATTTAATTGATTATTACCACATTTTGATTTATTGTGAAACAGATAAATCAACATAACTTATTTTGTGAGATGAAATCTTGAATTTTGTAATTTGATTTTGATTGTGTGATTTGATTTTTCTTGATATTAGATGACTTTGTGAATATTGTTGCTTGGTTATTTTTATATCCTAATCATTGATGTCATAACTTGTTTTTTGGTTATTCCCTACAAATTTTATAATTTTTTTCTTTTTAAAATATGTATCAAAAAATAAAATAATAATAGTAAGAAGACTAATATTTTGGCAAAAGCAAGCTGAAAGGATTTTAAATGTATAAAAGATTAAACTGCAATTTTGGATGGAACCGGAAGCATAATCGTTCCTCGTTATACCAAAACTGAAAAGACAACATAGATTCAAGGTTAAATTGAATCATTATTAAAAAATTTATATAAAAAATAAGCCTAAAGACATAATTAGATTTTTAAAAGGTCAATTTGATTTTATGGACTAAATTAAAGTTTAATTATGCTTAAGAATTTTAGTGAAAAATTAAGTTTGGATGCCCAAATTAGGCTTAATTGAGAAGATTAGAATTTTAGGAGACTAGATTTAATTTTTATCAAGTTAATTAGATTTTTAATAGGCCAATTTTCAAGTTTAATTATGTTTAAGAATTAATTTTGGTCCAATTGAAGGAATTAATTTGGTGAAAAATTAAGTTTAAAGGCCCAAATTAGGCTTAATTGGGAAGATTAGAATTTTAGAAGACTGGATTTATTTTTTATCAAGTTAATTGATTTAAAACAGGGGTAAAAGCGCAAGAAAATTAAAATTTTAAGGTCAATTAAAAATTAAAATAAAATAATTCACAGCCATGGATCATTTTACAAAAAACATTGAACTATAAGAACTCAATTGATTGAACAATTGCGGGTCAAATTGCATAAATCCAAGACCAATGACTAATATTAAAATGAAGCTAAAATTTGAGGATGACATTGAAGTTCAATAGAGGTAAAATTGCATAAAATTAGAAGTTTAGGGTCAATTAGCTTCATTAAATGTAACAGCATATTTTGTCCAAAACAACACCGTTTTGGTCGAGCATTAAAAAACAAAAATAAAATATATTCCAAAAAATATTCAAAAGTCCTTTTAAAAAATAATATATAGATCCGATATTAAAATATTTAGTTTCTTCTGAAACATTTCTCACAAAAAAAAAATTGAAGATCCAAAAAAAATCTTAAATTTTTTAAATTAATTTCCTGTTTCAAAAAACAATAATATTTTATTCTCGTGCATACAGTTAAATCCTAAAAGTTTTCTAAGCATATTTTTATAAAATAAAAAAAATACATCTTTCTCATATTTTAACTTATAAAATGAATGTCATAACTAGTTTTATTAAAATATAAAATGAATGTCATAACTAGTTTTATTATTATTTGATAGGGTTTGACTAAAATATTAAAAATCATTCATTAATCACTTTGTTCACTTTTATATTTAAAGTGTTAGGATTTAGTTGTAAACTTTAATATTTGAAGTTATAAAATATTATTGCATAAATTAAAGATACAAAACGTAGAATAAATACAATACTAAAATTTAGACTTTAGAACGATTAAAATGTAATTCGCTAAAATAGAGACTTTTTCATGGAAAGAAATTTACCTTGAACCTTAGAGAAGATTAATGGATAGAAAAGTGACCTAGAAAAACAATTAAACAACAATGAACAGAAAAGTAATCTAGAACAACAATTAAATAACAATGTAATTTACCTTGAATAGAATGGGTAATGCATCTTCTTCTTGCATAACTAGTTTCTTATTTGGACTCTTGTGGACTCTAAGTTTTCTAATAGACAAAATATTAGGTGATGATTTTTAAATCTTAAAATTATAATTTTATGATTATACTCAGAACTCTTTTATATTCCAATATCTCTTAAGAGGTTAGCGTGTCATTTGACGTTGTGCCTGTGACAATTGATATGAAATGAATTTCAAGGATCATCAAATTTATTTGTAAATATGTGTTTAACACACATATATTTTTTAAATGATACACCTATGAATGCTTTGTTTTTTATCAATTAATTTAAAAAGTTGGGTAGTTTTAAATAATTTATTTATAAGTGGTTTATTTTGACTAATTAATTTTAAAACTTATATTTTCTTATTGACTATGTTATGTTATGTGTTTGTGGTCATTTTTAAGATAATATTAAGTTATAATCATGATCAATTTTGTTTATTTGAATCGGAAAATTAACAAATTAATCGATAAATAACTTTTAACAATAGGATGAGTTTTCAATATATCCTCGTATCCTTAATAGAACAAAAAAATTATCCTTATAAAGTAAATGAGTTTCTAATCTATCATTGTGTTAATCTTTATCATCCAAATTAACATCAAAAGTTATAAACATGACTTCATATTATATAGAAATAAAAACCTCCTAGTGAAGGAGGAGGGGTCATCGAAGAAGGAAAGCTGGAGGTTGCAAACGAAAGAGGTTTGGTTTATATATATATATATGCGCGCGCGCATTATGTCCTTATAGTTTATGGTCATCTTCAAAATAAAATTAAGAGGGCATTTGGGATATATATAGCTTTCATATGTTTTTTTATGTATTTTAAAAGTATTTTTAGATTAAAAGTTTATTAATTTGATTTTTTAGTATTTTCTAATAGGTTTTGATATCAAAAATAAAAAACATTTATTTTAATATATTTTAAAACAAAAAATTATTTTAAAAAACATCATACACTATAACCCTAAACATACATCAAAATAACATGACTGTTATTGTTAATTTGAAAAGAAAAACTAACAGAATGATGGATTAAAAACTTAGAATTTTGACTAAATGAAGGATATAAGAACAAAATGAAAACACAAAATATGTTATTTTTTTAATAGATAAATATTACAAGTAAAAATTTAATAAGGTAGCAAGTCTAAATCATGCATGTTGCCACGTAGTATCGTTGGCTTAAGACTGCGAAGTATCAAAGCAGTGGTAACGAATCGTGAACCTAACTAAACAACTACCGTAGATTATAAGCCATGATCATGAAACACGCATCATGTGCGGTTGATAGCTGAAGCTTCCATATCAACCATGGCCCCAGAATTGAAGTCTGACGATGAAGTCAAATCATTCCTTGTAGGCTTCTGCTTTGATCATGATGTATTTTCATTTAGGTATATACCTAAGAAAGCAACTTCCAAACCAATTAAGAATGAACAAAATGAGCGTGAGGATCTAGCCCAGCGGGTAGGAGGGGCTTGTCCCCTTCCTCTGTATCTGGGTTCGAGCCTTATCGTGCACGTTTGTCACCCGCGCGGTGCCTTACCTGTTCACTGGACTTGCAGGATGTTCAGTGGGCCGTGGGGATTAGTCGTGGGGCGCGTAAACTGACCCAGACACCCCATGTAAATAAATAAAAAAAAAAGAATGAACAAAAAAGAATAGATAGGTAGTTTAGTGAGCTTGGAATTAAGGTTTTTTTTTTCAAGTTTGAATCTTGTAATTGTTAATATAATATTTATTAGAAATTTATATAATTATTAATTTTAAGGCTTGTGAGATTAGTTGAAATACGTGCAAATTAACCTAGATACCCATGTTAATAATAATAATAATAATAAACAATGAACAAGAAATAGTTTGAACCCTCTAGTTGCTAATATGATGGTCATTGGAGACTTATATGGTCATTAATTTCAAGGTCTGTAGGATTAGTTGAGGTGCATATAAGCTGGCCCGGACATCCACGTTAATAATAAAAAAAAGAATGAACAAGAAATAAATTCTTAGAGGGTGTAACTCAACTGATCAAATTCTATGTTTGTTTTTTAGAGATCATCAAACCTTAGGGCCACTAGATGCTTACATGGTTGTTAACTTCAAGGCATGTGGGATTAATTGAGATGCGTGCAAGCTGGTCTGAATACCCATGTTAATTTTTTTTTTTAAAAAGAATGAACAAGAAACTTAACTTTGAGGGATATAGTTTAACTGGTCAGGTCTTAGGTTTGTTTCTCAGAAATTACCAGTTTGAGTATCACAAACCTCAAGGTAACTAGAGATTTACATGGCCGTTAATTTCAAAACTCATGAGATTAATTGAAGTGCGCGCAAGTTAACTCGGACACCCAAGTTAATCTAAAAAAAAGAATGAACAAGAACAAAAATTATAAGGGGTAACTTAACTAATCAGATCTTAGGTTTGCTTTCAAATAATCACGAGTTTGAGCTCTCTTAAGGCCACTAAAAGCTTACACAATCGTTAACTTTAAGATTTGTAGAATTAGTCAAGATACGTGCAGGTTAACTCGGACACCCATATTAATCTAAAAAAAGAATGAATAAGAAAACTCCTGAGGAGTGTAACTTAATTTATCAGACTCTGAGTTTGCTTCCTAAAGGTCATTGGTTTGAGTGCCACAAACCTCAAGACCATTGGAGATTTACATAGTCATTAACTTCAAGGACTCGAACAATTAGTCAAGGTGCACGTAAACTGACCTGGATACCCACGATTAACCCAAAAAAAAATGAACAAGAAATTAACCCTAAGGAGTGTAGCTTAACTAGTCAGGCCTTCGATTTTCTTCCCAGAAGTCACCAATTCAAGTACCACACACCTTAGAGCCATTAAAGGCTTACCTGATTATTAACTTTAGGATTTTGGAGAATTAGTTGAGGTATGCATAAATTAATTCATATACCAACAATTATAAAATAAAATAAAAAACGAACAAGAAATCTAGTTTTGTTGTTTCTTATTGTTTTATTTAATTTATTAACGTCCATAACTTGTCATAGCCGAAGAAAAAACTTCTTGTTTAGTGGTAGTTTCTTTATAACTAAATAAAATACATAAGTTAAGAATGTAAGTTGAGGTGGATCATGATTGCATGACCTTTTTTTAAGCCCTGTCATTTCGACCATAGTTTTTTAGATTTGGTTTGATTTAAGATCTAGGTTTCAGGTTTAGACCGAGTTATCGAGTCATTCAGGTTAATTTTTTTTAAAAAATCAAAACAATGTTGTTTTAGTAAAAAACAAAAAATAAAAGTCAACAGGTTGTAACTGGGTCACCAAGTGAACCCGTCACATCAGCTGGGTCACATCGGATTTTTCATTTTCTTATTTTTTCTTTAACCCAGCCCAGTTCTAGGCCACAGTTCTAGCCCTGGGTGGCCTAGTCCTTGCTCGACTTGCCAGACTGGACTGGGTTTCAAAACTATGATTTCGACCCCTTGATTATATATTGAATCATAGGTGTTCCTGTATTTATTATCGAGTTTAGAATTTAGATAATATTGAAAAAAAATTAAAAAAATAATATAAATTATATTTTGAGATTTTATCTAATAGTTTAAGTTTTAAAGTTAAATTGATTCTTTAATATGATATCAAAGTCTTGGTGATTAAGTGATTATGAGTTCAAATTTCACCATCTCTATTTTTTTGATAAAAAATATAAGATAATATAAGTATGTGCAAGTTTCAAGTTCAAAAAACTTTCATTTGAAGATGTGTGTTATAAAATAATATAAATCATATCTCGAAATCTCACCTAATAGCTTAAGTTTTTAGATTGAATTTATTTTTTTTTAAAAAAAAAAAACTTCCATAACTTGTATATACGAAATCTCACCTAATAGCTTAAGTTTTTAGATTGAATTTTTTTTTTTTTAAAAAAAAAAACCTTCCATAACTTGTATATAAAAGGATCTGACAGTAATTTTTATTTGCAAAACCTTGTTTCTATTAAACAGAGCTCTATTACTAATGAGATTTGCTCACCTTATTTTTTACATCAGCATATCAAAATAATTTAAAAATACTAAAAATATATTAATTTAAAGTAAATAAAAAAATAAAAAATTTTAAAAGTTTTTTAAAAATGTTTTTGAAACGCAGAAACAAAGAGACCCGAAGTGTTTGAGAGTGTGATTGTGGTTGCTTTTCAAAGTGTTTTTCACTTTTAAAAGTATGTTAATAATTTTTTTATTTTTTAAAAATTATTTTTGAGATTAGCACATCAAAATAATTTAAAAACATTAAAAATATATTAATTTAAAAAAAATTAAATTTTTTTAAAATATTTTTAAAACACAATTATAAACAGACATACATCACGCCACTCTATAGCTAGCAAATCTACATGTATGCATATATATTATGAAAATACGTGACTTTATTTTCTTATTTATGTAATCATGTTAGGATTTAGGGTTACGTCAGTAGTGTATTTTCCTCCGATCATTTTGGAAATCTCATAATAGGTTTGCGGATAAGTCAAGTTCCACTACAAGTGAATCATTATTTTTTAGACTTAGAACTAGAAAGGTGAATTAGGGTGTGTGTATAAACACGTTTAGTTAATGAAAAAAGAAGCCTAAAATTTTAGGCCAATCTTTATTATTCTTTCTAAGCTTACTCTTTGTTTTCTTGAGATGATATCATAGTAGAACGAGGTTTTCGATATCTTATTACTTAACTGTTCAAACAAATAAAGATCAAACAATACTAGAAAAACCTCATTCTAAATAGTCAAATAGCATCAACAATAGTTCACATTCAAACAGCAGTAGCAACAGCAGTTCTGGTATGATCCATCAAATTCATCGTGGACCAAATCTATGATTCATGTTCTTATATATAGCCAATAAGAAAAGTGGCTTCATCAACACAGCAATTTAGCCACCTTCAGAGATAGAATATCCTACAGATGATGCTCTATGTAATCAATGCAAAAACATGATTTTATCATGGCTCAGTGGAACCCAATTTAGCCGAAGGAGTTGTTCATGCCAAGACTCCCTATGAAGCTTGTGAAGATTTCAAAGATCAGTAGTCATAAAAGAATGTACTAATGATCTACCCAATCCAGAAATCATTGGCCCCTCTCTCTCTCTCTCTCCTCTCTCTCTCTCTCTATCATAAGGTACAATGGCAGTCTCACCTGCAATCTAATGAAAACACATAACAAAAATAAAGAAAGGAATATGCTCATGCAGTTGCTCGTGCACCTTAATGACACCGATTAAAATATTTCTCTCACTTCTCACTTTTTGAAACTGTGCTATCACCTTTTTATGTAAGCACAAGTGTACAAAAAATTATTTATTTCATTTTTAATGGATTTGCAATAGCATTAGCTGAATTTTGTAAAGTTATCTCGTTGTCTTTTTATATGCATGTCTATATGTGTGACACTTAAATAAAAAGACTATTTTTCACCCATGTATTTCTTATTTTATTTTTATTAGATGTACCCTAAATAATTATTTAGCTACTTTTCTTTAGATTTACACTAAATAAATATCATGATTAATCATTAAAAAAAAGTAATTTTGCATGGTAGATTTATATATAATTATTTATAAAGTAATTGTTACCATAAAAAACTATAATCCTATTTAAAAATTATAGCATGATTGGTGATTTTTTAAATATTATTTTAAAAAATTCATTTTAAAATATGAGAAGATAAAATAAATAAATAAATAAAATAAAATAAAAAGTTCAAGATTATCCCCATATGAGCTTGCAAGGTCAAGAGACCAATACTTGTGCACTTGTTTTTATTTTCTTAACTCAAGTCTAGCACTTAAGTTTATTTTTTTACAAAAAAAAAAAAAAAAGAATAAACAACACTTTGTCTACCTGGACAAGAGACAAGTCATTCACTACACCATCTTTTAGCTGCTCCTCGTAAAACCAAAAAAAATCAATATCTAAATAATTTGTACCTCAAATCCTAAATTTTAACCTATTTTTGTGTAAAATTACCCTAAAAATTTTAATAATATCATTTTCAACTCAAAAACACCTTCTAACTAACAATAAAACTAATAATCAAATTGAATTTAACAAACTTTATAAGCTTCAATCTTTTTTTTATGATATTGTTAAAGGCTCAAACCATTTTCATCTAACTTTTTTCTTCGACACAAACCAATTAACATGGGATTAATTTTTTTATGGTTTGAATATGACTATAAAAATATTTATAATTTCACTTATTACCCTTTGATAATTTTTTTTTTGTTTTCTGAATATCAATAACAAAAACATGATGTATATAAAGTTTAAGTATCAAAACATCAATGGTTAAAACTACAATGATCAAATATATAAAAATAAAAAAACTTGAAAATTAATCTGAATTTTTCCTCAACACTATATATTATTGTTGCTATAGACAGTGAATCAATGAGGAGAGCTACAGTAATTGAAGAAGTAAATGTGCTATCTGTTTTTTTTTTTTTGTTAAATCATAGAAAGATGGTGCTATGCAGGGATTTTCCTTGCTATTACCAGCCTCCTCACATCGTTTTCATCATTTCTCTATTTTTATTTATTTATTTTCTTGTTTCAATGGCACATTATTTGATTAGTATTGTGCTCGAGTTTTCACTGTGAGTCGTATGAGTTGTGGCATCAAAAATCCATTTACTTGCCTTTCAGACAAACTCTTTTTGTATCGTGAATGACTTCATAATGCAAGGTGTTTTAGAGATCAAAACTATTTTAGAAATAAAAGTAGAGCAATTTGATTGTTTTAAGGAATTAGGTCGTTTAGTTCAGAGCTTACGACTACACATTGCATGGCTATTAGATTTAGACCAATGCAATGAATGACAAGAAAGCTGTCGTTGTTGTGACTCGGAAGATTACGAGTTACGAAAGGAATTGCCGGCCTTTCTTATGTTAAGCTCAGGACCGTTTGTCCCAGTGGTTGTTGCATGATCATTTCATTATATTTTTATTTTTTAAAATTATTTTTTTTAATATGCTAGTATTAAAAATAAAATTTTAAAAATATCTCTAAGTTTTATATATAATTATGTTTCAAAACTTAACTTTATAAAATTTTAAATATTAAGCATTTCTTTAAAGAAGACTATCATGCACAATATTAAAAACACGTTACCCTCAAAGAAAATCATGAAACTAACAATACATCTAAGATCCAATGTATGTGCAAATCATGCGATAAATTAACAGATCTTCCAAATGTAGCTGAGAATGGATGATAAATTCAACCAGTCGCGCATAGATGGAGGACTCAGTTGGGTTGTGACAAATACAATTGATGAAATGGTCTTAACTGGTTGTAAAAATTATATTTCTAGAAAAATTATCCTTTCCCTTTTTTTTTATTTTGATAAATAATGATTATTTTTTTAATAATTTTTTTTAATAATATAAATATTTACACCAGTTTATATATATCTTGTCTAATTCTATAATTTTTAAAATTAATAATTATATATGTTTTTAGTGATCTGAGATAATTTGATGTTATAATTATTGAAAAGCAAATCTAAAATTTACCTAATTTTTTTCAAGAATTTTAATAAATATTTTTTTATTATAATAAATAGTAGTTCTTCAATAATGCCTCTTTCAGTTATCTTCGAAGCACCATGCGCCACCAAAGCTTCATCATGGTCTAAAGACAATGCTGAGTGACGGGCAGGAGGGCTGGCCAGCAAGAAGTAAAAAAACTCTACAACTTGTGGGGAAAATAACTGTAGTTTTCCCCGCATAGCCTTCTTTTTATTCCACATACTTATTATTATATTATATCCGTTACAATGTCGAAAAGTGAAGATTAGTTTTTTTTTTATCATTTGTTTTTATTTTTTTTCTCCACATTTTTTTTTCTTTCCTTTTTTATTTTACATGTTTTTTTTTCTAAGATTTTCTTCCTTTTTTATTTTTTATTTTTATTTTGATATTTTTTTAAACTATCTTTATTAATTTTTTAAAAATATTAAATTAAAAAAGAATTTAGTTATGTAGTTTTTCCTTTCAAACATTATAAATTATTATAATATTTTTTTATATGATTTTTTATAAAAAAAAATTCAGAATAATCTTTATTGATTTTATTTTTTTATATTGAATTGGTTGAGAATTTTGCTTTGTAGTTTTTTTTAAATACTGTAAATTATTACAATATTTCCCTACATAGTTTTTGTTTTGCTACAATATTTTCTTACATATTTTTTTCTAAAATTATCTTTGTTGATTTTTTTTAAAATATTGAGTTGGTTTAAAATTTAACTTAAATTTTACTATATGATTTTTTTCTGATTATTTAAAAAATTATCTTTATCAATTTTATTATTTTTAATATTGAACTGGTTGAGAATTATTACTATAGATTTTTTTCATGAAACACTATAGATTGCTATAGTATTTCCTATATAGTTTATTTTCTTTAATTTTTTGTTATAATTTTTTTTTAAAAAATTGAATTTTATTTTTTTAATATTAAACTAATCAAAAATTTAATTTATAATTTAAAAAAAAAAACACGGTAAATTATAACAGTTTTTTTTAATTTATAATTTAAAAAAAACACGGTAAATTATAACAGTTTTACTCTGTATAATTTTTTTTATTTTTTCTATACACCCACATTAACATACAAACTTGCCACATCACGCGTAAAAGTCATCTATTATACTCGAAAAGAGGATGGAAAGTTTTTGAGTTTTCAACATGCTCTCGCTGATCTACCTTTGGCCACATCTGCGGTTCTTTTTACGTGCTCCTTCTGAATGGCGATGTAGCATTTTCAAAAGCAAAATGAGAGCTACGGAGGGGGAATAATTAGCGAGTGGTGCCAACTTAAAAGGCCAATTGTTCCTTCTACCCTACTTTTCAGGGCACCACATGCGCATTCAAAGAGTTTGATTTGACGAGACAAACTTTAGCTGACGATACAGTGGGAATGACCGGCTTTTGGCTCTGGACGCACCAATGTCCCATCAAAATCATGGTATCCAATGAATCTTGGTTTTTCCAAAAACAATTTAGCATGGAAGACTAAACTTTTTGGTAAAATAACGTTAAAAATACAATGATATTGTTCTATCTTGTTTTCTGTTATTATCAAATGATAAGTTATAATAATGATATTTAAATATATTATAATTTCAAAAATACAATTGCTTAATATGTAGTTTTATTATCTATTTTTTAACTCAATTAGTTGGCTAATTTATCCAATTTTTCATATAAAAACTATAATATTATGAATTTTTATAAGTTAAAATATATATTTTTATTTGTTTTCCAATTAAAATTTTAAAAAAATATTATTCATATAATAGTTCTTTATTTTTCAGTGTTAATTTTATAATTAGATATGTAATAACAGATAATTAAACAATCAAATATGAGTTTACCAAACTAGACGAGGATCTATTCTAGACAGATTATATGGATGGCCTAATAGATATATTTATTGAATAGTAAGATAATTTTAGATTCAAAAGAAGGTCTTACAGTGTCAAACTATAATGATAGCTCAAAATTATTATAACTTTTAATCTAACTGTTGAATTACGCTTAAATTTTATAAGAGTTTTTGGGAAAATCAAAGAGAAGGTCTATTAGATTTTTAAATTTAAAAAATCTCATCTCGAGGCCCTGGTTTTGGCAATTTTGTGATGTTGTTTGTCGACAAACTTAATTAACTATTACAAACCGGTTGACCAGTTAGTCTTGAATTCAATTGATATCGCATTTGTGAACCGCGATATTAATTAAAATTTTATCACGGTTTCCAACCATGACATGATTAAAAGATTGATGTCTTTTCCCAAGTGTAGGAATGTCGAAGTAATAAATAATCTGACAAAACCAGGGTCGAACTACAGGGAGGTTAACTATATAAATAATGATGATGATGATGAGGAGGAGGAGGAGGATTTTGAGATATAAGATTAATACAAAGATCAAATAATAATAAAACAGTTGTCAAGGTTAGAGGATCCACTAGTTGTATTTCAAATAAGTATAATATAAACTCTTTTTATTACTCAACTAGAAACCATACTTATTAGTACTTAAAAGTACATTTTTATGAAGGTTTTATATCATCATTTTGCACTTGAAGTATCAATAACTCCTTAACTAGAGCATGTTTTATAATAACATGTTTACTAATATAAGATACCTTTAATTTATGATAAATATTCATCTTAAATGCAGGCCTACCACATAAATAAAAGGATAGATTGATAAATTTAACTACTAAAAGTAAGAAGACAAAAAAGAGGACTAAGCTTAGAAAAGAGATGCTAGTTCATTCCAACCGAGAACACCATTCGGTTATTAGATCATACTAGGAGCTGCAGAACTTGGATTTATATCTAGTCTATATGGATGAAAAACTAAAACATAAGTTTAAAAATTTCATAAAGAGTCCAAATTCAAAAGGGTTGTTTTCAAGTTCAAATTGTAGAAATAACAAAGAAGTAGGAATCTGTCCTGCAGCCTACACATTGTTCAGTGTTCAGCTCATATTTTGAGTTCTAGAAGTCCAAATGCACCGATTCTTTTTTTTTTATTGGAAAGCTGAGACAATTTCTTAGAACTTTTATGAATACTAGTTATTCAAATTTTGATGTTAGTAATGATGTTTTGTTTAGATAAGAAGATAAAGATTGTCACCAAGTTAAAATATGGCCACCTACTCAATAATTAGTCATCAATTTTCTCTTCACAATGCACAAATCTTTCAAGAATTTAGCATAAAAGGTACATGTTTAATAGTATCACACAAAAGTATATTGATCCTTACCTATTTGAAAGTTTTAAAGATTTTAGAGTTATGATTGACTTTTCTTTGTTTGGTCATAATATGAGAAAATGGAAGTACTGCAGGGGAATAAGTCTTTTCTTTATAATGTTCAGATTCAACTCATTTCTTACCCTCAGATATTGACTCATCATCTTTCTCACAAGGTTCAAGAATTGGTTTTTCAATAACCTTGCCACTGTGAAGAATGATGACTGATTTGACTTGATCTACTTGTTGGCTTCCTAAACTACTTGTATTTACATTATATTATCCCTTGGGATTTTATAGTGGTTGAGATCGAAACTTACCTTTTTCTTGAAAACTGAGAGTAAATATGAATTTTGTAGGAGTATCTTTAAAATTTGTCATATTTGAGCAAATTAAGTGTTGATTGTCTCATGCTTTTCAATGAATACATGTAATCTTTCTTTAAGATTTCTTCTAGGAGGTGGAGCACAAGGAGGTGAATATCCATGAAAATTTTAGAAATTATGGTATGCTTGAAACGATGGTTGTGAAGTTTGTGCATTATTGTTATTACTTTTCCAACTAAAATTTAGATGATTTCTCCAACTATGGTTGTATGTTTATAAGTATGGGTTATGATTTGGCCTTTGAAAATTGTTTAAAGCATGAGCCTATTTATGGAGGCATTTCTTGAAAGAAGGTAAAGTTGGATAGTTATTGGTTGAGTGTTCAATAGTTTCACTGATTTGACACACAATTTCTTTTTAGTATAAGATAGTACCACTCAACAAAAAATGACCAACTCGATTTTGAAACAACACAATAACACAACATCCATAAAATTAAAAAAATATATGTTTTGAAACAACGTCTAATCTCTGCAATAATAATTCGAATAAAAAAGATACAAGCAACTCAACAATCCGTTAACTCATAAAAAATAGTTTAATAAATATAATAATAGTAATAAAATTACTACAATGGATATACCTATATGGCTCAACATGAAATGTGGAATAATATAATGACTAAACAATTTTCAGCAACTGGAAACTACTCTTGTCAAAACTGTCATCACATTATTCTGCAAAAACAAAATAAACATGCATAAATACCTTAAGTACTTGAACATAGTTAATTGATTAACAGTTAAGAAAATAAAATCATACCATGGAGCTAAGCATGTTTACTTCGTGCATACATTCGCTGCAACCATTTCAACTTTTATTGAAGATCACCCATACTAGACCACATTTCTCTTTTCCTTTTTAAACTCAAATGCTCCATAGCAAAGTCATGAAATTCATCATCAATTGAAACTCCAGGAATTGAGTGAAGCTCAGTGACATGACCAAAAAATTGATGTTTTCTTTCAAGTGCAGGAATGTCAAAGTAATAAATAACCCGGCAAGACCGAGGTCAAACCACATGGAGGTTAATTGTATAAATTATATATAACGATAATATAGCAATAACAACAACAATAGTAGTAGTAGTAGTAAAGAAAAAAAATTGATGAGAACTTTGAGATAAAAGATTAATGTAATGATTAAATAATGATAACAACAAATGTCAAGGTTAGAGGATCCACTAATGGTATATCAAACAATTATAGTATAAACTCTTATTATTCAATTG
>NW_011500108.1:97755-98237 GCF_000495115.2 Populus euphratica
AAGAGAGAAAGTAAGAGCATAATCTTGATCTAGAAATCAAGATGCCTAAATACATGACAAATCCCTCCTTTTATAGGCCAAAATTGAAAACTATTAATTAGATGACTAATTGATGAGTGGGTGGTCAACTCTTGACTTGGTGACAATCCTTATCTTCTCTTGTCTGCCCAAAACGTCATTGATAATGTTAGAATCAGAACCACTTAAAAACATGAAAGTTGTAAGAAATTATCTCAACTTTCTAGAAAAAAAAAATGGAGGTCATTTAGACTTCTAGAACTCTAGATATGGACCAAAAACTGAACAATTCTCGGGTTGTAGAACAAATTTGGACTTTTTTGTTGTTGCTACAATTTGGACTTGAAAATGACCTTTTTAAATCTTGGACTCATATTAAAATTATAGGCC
The DNA here is from genome assembly GCF_000495115.2 of Populus euphratica. NCBI lineage: Eukaryota > Viridiplantae > Streptophyta > Magnoliopsida > Malpighiales > Salicaceae > Populus > Populus euphratica. The sequence continues at coordinate 98,164 of NW_011500108.1, forward strand.
TATATCATACATTTCCATCCATATAAAGTAAACTTAAATCTGAGATCTACAGCTCCAGATATGACCCATTTACC
>NW_011500108.1:98708-129030 GCF_000495115.2 Populus euphratica
AACAAGATATTAATAAACCTTTCTTTTGTGCTCAATGTATCAACACATAATTATGGGGCTTTTTGGAAAAAAAAACAAAATTTTTGTTCTAATGTTGTTACAAAAACTATATTATTTTTAAAAATAGAAGAATAACTCGTTGTTTAATAAGGTTATATGTTATACTTCCTCTGTTTATTCTTTATTGAACTAAAGCCTCTCGAAAAAGAACTTTAGTTGTGTAGTCGTTATCATTGCTCAATGAAATAGTGTAATGATATTTATCTTTTCACTTGAAATCTACGAGTTTAGTAACTCGGGTTGCCAATATTGATACGTAGATAGTGTAATGTTTGATTTCCTTAAACCTTTCTCCTCAACCCATGTAACAAGTGTTGAGCCAATAGCTCTCAAGTCAGTTATCTTTTGGGTATTAGGTGTTAAAACACCTCTTTGGGCTTAATTGCTTAGGTTAGGGAAGTTACAAAACCAAACTTATCTATATTTTTATTATCATTTTTTTTTGTTTTTTTATTTTTTTCAAATTATGTATTATCTATTTTCCTTAGTTGTTACCTTTAACAAAAAAACATAAATAATGTAACAATCCAATGTGCAACCCACAATCATATGTTAAAGTATGTGTGAAAATTAAGGTTTAAGAATACATGTTAAATGAGCATATAAGCAGAATTAAGTGATAACAATGTGAGAGTTTGTAAACCTGAATATTTCAGGAAGTATTATAATAGACCTTGTTAAGAATGGTTACTAAGATGCGTCTCAAGAGTCACTTTAACAAAAGAGGTCCTTTACTCTGCCATCCTAGTAACAACAATTATGCATATGCTTTATGAAATGAAAAACAATTTTTTTTTTTTTTTTATCAACTACTACCCTCTCCCCCCAACCAAAACGAGACATTATCCTCAATGTTGTAAGGTAGAAAGATAGAGTATAGAAGATATCACCTGAAATAACGAACACTAACAAACCTAAAATACACTTAAACAAATATAAGAAACAACAAAACACATATTATGCTATTAATAAAACCAAAAGACATAAAGATTCACATATGAACTCAAATTCAATCTAAGCTTTTACGGCTTTCCTTAAATGATCAATTACAGGAATGAAAGACTGTAGTTAGTCAATCAATTGTTCAGCAGTAGCAGCAGAGATTATGATTTATCGTGCAGAAGGTGTGAGAAATTCTTGTTTCACAGCATGATCAAGAAACGACAACAACTTATCATAATAACCATTAACATTTAACAGACCTATGAGTTTATGGTGAATTTGTACTTGGGCCCAAGAGAAAATATGAAAGATCTCTTCCAATGTGCCTAGACCACCTGGTAAAGCAATGAAGGCATCAACGTGGTTAAATATTGTATTCATTCGAGTAGACATTATGGAGACCTGTAGTTCCTCTCCAATTATTTTTTCAATGATATCCCCTTGTGCTAAAGCTTTGAGGACAACCCCCAAAACTTGACTATCTCCTAAAAATGCAGCTATTGACACATCTCCCATTAACCCAAGATTGCCTCCCCTATAAATTTATGGCACATGTTCATCTTAAATGTATGCCTATCACATAAATCAAATGATTGATTGATGAGTTCAACTACTAAAATTAAGAAAACAAATAGAGGGTGAAGCTTAGAAAAGTAATGCTGGTTTGGTCCAAACAGGAACACTGTTCAATCATTGGATTATATCTAGAGTTGTAGATCTTGGATTTCAATTTGGTTTATATGGATAGAAAGTTAAGACATGTGCCTAAAACATTCATAGGAATGCATAACTCAATTCTGCTATTTAGAAATCCAAATCTTAGCAACAATGGAGAAGTTTGAATCTGTCATATAGCCCAAACACTGTTCAGTATTCAACCTATATCTCAAGTTCTAGGAGTCCAAATGACCTTAATTTTTTTATTGAAAAACTGAGACAATTTCCTAGAATTTTCATGATTCAAGTCTGTTTGAATTCTGATGTTAGCAATGACGGTTTGTTCAAATAAGAAGATAAGGATTGTCAACAAGTCAAGAGCTGGTCACCCACTCAACAATTAGTCAACAAATCAATAATTTCTAATTTTGGCCTATAAAAGGAGGTATTTGCCATTTATTTAGGCATCTTGATTTTCAGATCAAGATCATGCTTTTTATTTCTTTCTTTATATTTTTGTAATATTTAAGTTTTATTTCATGTTATATTTTCCTTAATATCTTGTTTATGTTTTTCATTTCATTTACTATACTTATGTTCTTATATTGTTTATTTATGTTTCTCTTCTTTATTATATTTTGTTAAGTTTATTATATCAAGGTGAAAAGGTTACACTAATGGTGTAAGAATAAGTATAGTGTAAACTCAACACGGACTTTGATATTTGATACTAACATATTTTATATTTGTTATCATGTTCACTCTTAATACTTTGCTTGTTAAATGGTTAATCTAGATTTATGTTGTATAACCCTTGGTGTAACAAATACTTCACACTTTTATAGTCCAACCGTATGGTATAACCGACACTTATGATATGAAAGAAACTTGATTTGTTGTTAACATAACTTATAATCATGAATAAATGACAACATTTACAAGTATTAGCATTATTCAAATAAGATAAATAATGTAATCATGTTAACAATTTATAATCCGATTGGAACTTTCTTTGTGTGTGGTTTTCAGTTGAGTAATAAAAAGAGTTTATATTATACTTGTTTGAAATACCATTAGTGGATCCTCTAACCTTGACATTTATTTTTATCATTGTTTAATCCTCATATTAATCTTACAATCTCAAAGTTCTTTTTAACTTATTATTATTATTACTACTATTATTATTATAATTGTTATTGTTGTTATTTATAATTTATATAGTTAACCTCCTTATGGTTTGTCCCCGGTCTTGTCGGGTAATTTATTATTTTAACACTCCTACACTTGAGAGAAGATATCATCTTTTAGTTGTGTCACCTTGTTTGAAGTATTAGTAGATATTAATTTTTAAAGTGCTTTTTGTTTAGAAATGCATCAATATAATATTTTATTATTTTTAACATCAACACATCAAAATGATTTAAAAACAGTAAAAACAATTAATTAAAAGCTAAAAAAATAAAAAAAAAATTCAAAAACACGATTAAATAACTAAAAAAAAAAAAATTCAAAAACACGATTAAATAGCAATGACAAATAAGACCTTAACAATAAACAATTAAATTTTCATTAAAATATAATATTATAATATTTCATTATTTTTTCCCACTTTGAGTGAGTTTGATATGATGAAAAATACAAATGTGTCAAAGAGGCGTCAAGTCATTGATAGTATCCCTCCAAAGTCAAAACTTCTTGTTTTAGAAGGCAAATCCATCAAACTTGATTAATCACCAACAAGTAATTCTAATATGGACAGATTTGGTAGGGAGACGAATAAATAATACTTTAAGACTTATTATGTATCCAAGGCTTTATGTTCTTGGCATCCGTTATATATCTTTATATTCTTGACATCCGTTATCTTGACACAAATCTTTATGGTTGTTAAAAAGAAATAATTTAAAAAGGTTTAGTTGTCTGAAATGAATTTAGAATAAGTTGTTTTTAAATTCGTATAACTAATAGATTTGATTTTTATTGAACTATAATTTGTTTTTAAATGAATTCATAAAATTTATTTAGGCTTGCATGGGTATCCGAAAGACAGATAAGGAAGGAGAAAAACTCATATATAATTCACTTTTCTTTTTAAAATATATTAAAATAATTTTTTATTATTATTTTTATATTTACACGTCAAAATTATTATAGAACAATAAAAAAGTCAATTTAATATTTAAAATAAAAACTAAAAAAGTAATTTAAAAAGAAAAAAATAAATTTTAATTAAAAAACAAGTTAAAACCCACCGCCAAACATCCAAGTATACATGCTCAAGTCTACAATCACCCGAGCCGGACCTTAATCTCGCCCCACTAGCGGTAAGACATAAACATTAAAAACCCACAACCTTCTAAAGATGTGGGGAACCATTGGTTGGAGCGTCGTCTCATGGCCCTTCGCAACAACAATCATTTACAAGGAGTTCGGTCCAATACTTCTACCAGGGCATTGCCAACAAGAGAAACACGGGAGAAACGGCAACCTTGGACATTCACGCAAAGACCAACAAAACAAAACATTAAAAACCCGATGACTGGATTGTTGCCTTTAACTGGAGGCAGGTGCACAACAAAATACAAAATGGCTATGGCTAACAGCCAACAGGTCACAGACAAGAGAAAACCTCTTCAGTTAAAACATCCAAGTCAACCACTACTTGTTCTACTAAATTCAAAACCTTGAAGTGTGAGCGTAAGGGTAACTTACAGGAATCCTTCATCAACATGAAGGGCACCAATCCCTTCAATGGTCATTAGAAGTTTTCAACAAGTAAATAAATTCCTACGATTCATAGAACTCAGGACCAGTAGCATGCGCCCATATAGATCCACCGATACATGAGAAACTCAGTTAATGGAGCCAGGGGAAGAGGGAGTAAAAGAGCAAACATTAACCTTTATGTGATTTGTACTTGATAACTACAAACTACCCCAATATATCTTCTAACTTCACTTTGGTGTCAACAGGACCTCCATACATCTCTCGACCTCCATACATCTCTCGACGCACCAAAACTGCAGGGGAGCTCGTTGCCACCACCATCCATCACTCAAGCTGAGACAGTTTAGAAACCAAAGAAACCAAGTTCACTAGCCTTCTCCTTCTCAAAGGTCTCAAAGTACTGATAAATGATCGTAACTGCAAGTAGTATTCCTGTCCCTGATCCGATAGCTCCCATGAAATCTGCCAACACTGTCAGTGCCCCAATGCAAATACCTCCAAAAGCTGCAGCAGTGGGTATGTAACGGTTCAACTCTTTCTGTAAGTTGGACTCCCGATGCCCAGGCATAACCATTTGTTGCTCCTGCATGAGGAAACCACGTTATTATTATACATGTCAAGCTGATAAAACTCAGCACATTATCTAGACCCATGAATCCCCATAAATTGAACTTCCATAATTTACAGGAAATAAAACATGATGAGATTAGGATAATAGCTGAGAGCAGGAGCTATTGTGGCAGTAGAGGAAAAACAAAACGTTAATTCCGTCAATTAATTCAAAGGATGCAACATCACCAATCACAGCCAAAAAGGAAGGGAAAAAAAACAATAAACAAACAAGGAATGAACAGCAATCATTCAATTTCTCATGCTGGCTAGACACCACAGAGATTAATACTTAAAAGAAACTGTTTTATTTGAAAATACAGAGATATCCATCACTATTACTAGCAGGCTTCTGGTAAAGCAAAATGTAGAGGCACGGGCAGACTTTTCAATCCAGAGTAAGCTTGATAAAGTAGGATATACATAACAAGCCAGGAGAAGCTTGTATTGCAACAGACTCTGGGCTGCCACAAAGTGCTCCTCCATTTCTACCCTTTATAATTGGTCAATATCCTTCCTAGTCTGAAGTCCCATTCAAAATTTGTGCAGGAAACAATGAACTCTTAGCTTAAAAGTGGTCAATTAAGATTCTAAATTCAGTGAGCATGACAATTCAATCTCAATTTCCACCTCTGTTAAAGGCTACGGAGAGACAACCCTTGCAGCAAATCCAAATTCAATGTCCATGACTTGGAGAATATAGATAAGACACTTAAAATGTCACAAGGCCATGTGAATGTATCATGCCCGGGGCATTGTACACTTTATTTTTTTCTTAGGATGGCCTTCTGACATTTTTAAGTGTCTTATCTGGTTTCTCCAAGCCATGGGGCAAAGTACACTTCAGTTTTTTCTAGGAGGTCACTATGGTTCAAATTCCTAGCGTTGGTGTTTTCCTCCTGCCTTTTTGGTTTAAAAAGAGGAAGAGGGTGAAAGAGCATGTCCAAAGACATGCAGAGGAGAGAATGTACAAAGACATGCAGGGGAGATTGATTTTCACATTTGAGAAAGAGATTGACCAAAACAAATTCAGACAGTCATTCATCCTGAAGACTGGGTGCCACTAATTACAATTATGCAACCTGGGCGGGAGACACTCAAACATGACCAGACAGGAGTTGGGAGAAAGACCAGCACATGCTGTCAATTTACACATTATCATTACAATATAGAGAAAATGCAGTACAGTTAGTAATAGTTGGGCTCGGGTGCATGAGACCAAGAACTTAAGTATCAGTCTAAAGGTGCTAGTGCATAAGCAGGTAACAAATAAAAATAATCCTTTGAACAAGCAAACACAGAAACCTGATGACCATGTCAAAATTTACCTTATCCTAGAATTCAGAAAAGAAAAATCCCTGCATGACCTAGTCAGGCTGCACATTTTTATAAATTCTAAGGCATTGAATATACAAATGAAGAGAAGTACAAAGGAGGAGCTCCCATTTTCATTACCATGTGTTGGAAAAGGAAATTTCCTAAAATTGAAAAAATGGGATTCATCAAAAGCCGTCAGCTTTACCTAATCACATTCTAATCCATTAACTGAATATGGCTAATTTGCATATTTTGCAATCAATTCTGCTTAAATACATAATGAGACAGCTAGAAGTTAAGTTAATAACAGGCAAGGCTAACTGCTCAAACCATAAACAACCTGCTAACCTTTTATATAAAATACATTATACAAACAATAGCACATAATGCTTTTAAATACTTGGAGATACTTTAAGCTTTGTAATCAAGCTTCTACTGATCAGATTCAAATTCCAATGAACTAGTAGATCTTGACTCTTATTTCAAGTTCTTTTTACATGCATTTCAACACAAAAAGACAACCAACTATACTTTGAACGTAAATATGTTGGCAGGTTTGGTCCTGTCTCTTAACAAAAAAAAAAACAGGCACGTCCATGACTAAAACCAACAACAAACCATGATTATGGTTGAGCTTGGCATTGTGGTGCCTTGGAAGCCACTTAAGCTACAGTGCAAGGTCTCCAGTTGGGGCACTCCACTGCAGGTACCTTACCAGTGGCTTATAAGCAACCAAAATACCAAACACCTACTACATGTCTTCAACAGTAGATTTAAGCCCGTATAATTGTTGATGAACCTCAAGAGTCCTAAAATTCTGGATAGTACATTAACTGGCTTGAATTTTAAAAAAATCTACATCATTGTCATGTCTTAAATAAATGGATCAAATAAGATAAATTGCAGTTGTTTAAGTAGATCCAACTACTCTTCAGTTCTAACATGAGATTGAGAGTTTGTCCAAGAGTCTTTGATTATTAGGTCACCTGCTTATGATTCACACACCAAATATATGAAGAAGTTTGGTTGTTTGACATGTAGCATGCATAAAGGTGCACAGAAGACTTTCAAAGGATCCACTAAGATGTCAGTAAAGACAAGCCCCATACAATAGACTGAAAATCCTAAGATACAAATGCAACCAGAACTAAAGGTCAAACTGAAATCATATTATGCAATGCAAAAGCTGAAATGATGTGTTGTGCTAAATGCAAAGTAAGATTTTTTTTTTTCATCATTAGAACATCTGAAATAAAAAAGTCCACATACCTTGAGCTGCTTGGCCACGTCTTTGGCAGATGATCCAGACACTTCAATCCAAGTTTTTGAGAAGAGGGCACATGCTGACAACATAAACACAAGATAGAAAAGAGCATGGAAAGGATTTGCTGCCATATCAGCTAAGCTGCAAAAAATTAGAACATACATGTTAAACCAGCATTAGCATTGCCAACAGTAGAGAGTTACTGGGAATCAAATATAAGGCAGGAAAATTATTTATGAACCAATAAGAGTGCAGATATATAAACCAAATAGACGAAAAAAATTCTCGAATGAAACAATCTCAGCTACCTTGAGGGCGCAGTGATATAATATGCAAGGCCACCAACAGGGACAAACTGACCACCTGAATATTCAGATTCCTTCCATTTGCCCAAAAGATTCACAAGGAAGTTTCCACTGTATCTCCTGTACAGCAACTGTAAACAAGCAAGTTAAAAGATAAACTGGAAAACCAAATCTCAAGCAGTACATAAAACCATATAACCTCAGTACCTGGGAGATGAAGTAAAGGTTAGATACAAGAGCAGACTGCAAAATAATGGGCATGTTTGAGGTGTAGAACAACTTGATTGGATATGAACCCTGCTGCCCACGAGCATTCTTTGACCTCACAGGCAAAACCACACGGAACCCTTGGAAGTAGATGACAATGAGAAAGATCAGCACAGTAGCAAGCAGATTTGTCACATTTGGAAGATTCTGCCGGTAAAATGCTTCTCGGAGAGCACGAACTTTGTCTGTTCGAGTTATCAGAAGATGGAATAAAGCAATGACAGCTCCTTCAAATTCAGCACCTCGCCCACTATTAATGGTGGTTGGACTAAATGCTTTCCAGATAATATTTTCACTGAAAATGAACAGCACTCTATAAGTATCCAAATTTTCATAGAGATGGTAAGGATAACTCCAGAAAGCACACTAATTTCACAATACTCAACATAGAGAAGGAAATTACAAAAGTGGATCCATAAACAGAAGAATCAAACTCACCAGATATTGGTTGCAATGAAAAGAGAAATTCCAGAGCCCAGACCATATCCTTTCTGGAGAAGTTCGTCCAAACAGATCACAATGATCCCAGCAAAACAAAGCTGAATGATGATAAGAATGGCATTTCCTACTCCAAGTTGGCCAACACTTCCATACATCCCTGAGAGCACATATGCCACCGCTTCACCAACAGCAATCAATATACCCAATAACTTCTGTGCGCCGTTCCTGTGAGAAGCAAGCATTCATCATGTCAATGCAATTAGCACAAGCAAGTTGCATTACCACAGAGTAAAAGATAAGAAGCCAGCTTAGTGTTCGTTGATAAGGGAGAGCCCCTAGTAAGGCACAAGCATCCCTGATCACAAGGTGCAACATGGAACAAAATCATCCTAGAAATTGACTGAAAATGTAGTACACTTAAAATGCCAATCACCAGCCAACCAAAATTAATAAATTTAAGAAATTTATACATAATATCAAGTAACCAAGTGAAATGAGGCATCTTTTAGTTTTTTCCAAAGTTCATTGTTCACATAAAGACCATTACAATAAATTTGAACCCGATTGTAACAAGCAATGAAATACCAGCAATGCCACTCAGATGACAATATGCATAATATATAACATAGCACAAGACACTCTAAGAGGCCCCCATCATAGAATGAGCATAGAAAACAAAGCAACTTCTACTGAGAGGGCACCAACATGATTTTAGCCGCACAAGGATACTTACAATAATGCACGATCTTCACGTACATTGTTGTCCACTTCAATGATCTTTGAACCAGCAAGCAGTTGCATCACCAGTCCAGAAGTCACAATTGGAGTGATACCAAGTTCCATGACAGTACCACGGTTTGAAGCAAGAATGACACGCATCCAATAGAAAGGATCCGCACCGGTTGTTGAATGAATGCCATACAACGGGAGTTGACTGCATACTAAGAAAATGAAAAGGGCAATCACAGTGTATATGACCTTCTCACGAAACGGGATTTTTCTGTCAGCACTCTGAACTTCGGGAAGAAATGAGAGAAATGGTCTGACAAGGTGAAGCACCCTAAATCCACCTCCCATCTTTTTTTATTATTCAGCCTATAAATAAATGACACATAGATGTAATTAATTATCACAACCGGATCCAACTAATTATCACAACTGGATGAAATTAATTAAGGATAAATAAATCGCAAAAAATCGCAGAAATGGTAAAAATCTAAATCTCACCATCAACATTTAAAAAATTAAATATTATAATCGAACTTAATATTACGGATTATTTACAGGATTATGAGATTCAATTCAATCTCAAACAACCTAGACAAAGCTAAACAAACAGATCTGTATGCATCCATAAAATAATTCAGTAATTCTCTGTTCGGATGCCGAGAAACGGAGAAAGTAAGAGAAAATTTCATTTCAGATCTCTTAATAAACCAATCAGGTCAAGCTGTACAACATTGACATGGATTCAATGAAATCAGGTCTGAGAAAAAAATATAAAGAGTGTAAATCGTGAGATCTGAGGAACTAACCGTACGTAGTCGTAACCGTAACCGTAACCGTAAAGAAATGAAAAGTATCTGGATAGAGGGAAGGAGAAGAACCGTGATCTGAAAGAAGAGATAGTTTTGATTTTTTTTATGTTTTAACCTTTTATAGGGGATTGATATAGCAGAGGTGATCGCGTGGCGTAGAGGCCACGAGATCATGCCAATAAAGGAGTGCCACGTGTAAATAATAGTGATGTGGATTTAACGTGTTGGGGAGACGGCACGTTTGACCGAGCAGATTGATCGGGTAATAAAGGTACCCTAAATTGGCAGGTAATGAATGGCATGGCAAGTGTGTCCAATTATTGGTACAGTGAACGAATTTATTTTTTAAATTAGTTCAATTAGAAAATTAACTTTTATTTTAGTATAAAAATAATGATGATGCATGCTGTACATGTGCCACTTTCAAGTCGCACATACTACATGTGTGACTAAGAAATTGTGCATGTTTATATGCAATGACTAGTCCTATATATGGTAAATTTATAATAAATAATCGTGCATATAATAAATGTATAACTTATTACATTCCCACTATGTTGTTTATCTCAACCATTTCAGCTTCCAGTACAACAAAAGATAGTTTCACAAAATCAAAAAAACAACATTTATAGTTTAAGCCAACATAATCCTCTAATTTTTAGAGCACGTAAATTTATAATTTAAAAAACTTAATCTTAACATCAAAATAATTCAACACAATAAATAATATCAATTCAATTACAAATTAGTTAAATTACATATATAAACATTTAGCAATTAATTTGTTGATCTACACCATTAAAATCATGGGCATGTTGTCAACATGCATGATAAACACTGTTATTCTTTTTTATTATGTTGTTCAAAAGCTGAGTCTTCCTAACCTCATCAATTAAAAAACAACACAATGAAAATCAAGTATTAAAAGCATCATACATAATATCGTGAGTAGCATCATAAATTGTGGTCATAGCTCTTAGACCCTTGCATATTAAAAAATTTGCCAAATATATTTAAAAAATTATATTATCATTTATAAGATATAAATAATATCTTTATTACATGTTAAAAAAATAATTCATAACATGTCAATTTATTATATTTTTGTTCTCGATGCTCATAATTATTTAAATTAACTGTTAGCTAACACAAGTGTCATATGGATGTATCATGACACGCTTCCATGGAAAGTTATGAATTATCTTATTATGTTCATGTGCCAAAACATGTAGAGATATAACTTAATATATGGATACAACTATATAAATATACAATATTCAATAAAATTTAATTCTTTCAAAACTAATATTATCCTAAGTAATTGGCATGACCAAAAGATTGATGTCTTTTTTCTAATTGCAGGAGTGTTGAAGTAATAAATAGTCCAGCAAGACCGGGATTGAACCACGTGAAGATTAATTGTATAAATTATAGATAATAATAATACAATAATAACAATAACAACAACAACAGTAGTAGTAGTTAAGGGTGGAGCCAGGAATTTTTTCTATCCTAAGCTATTAAATAAATATATAATTTTTTAAAAAATTAATTATTAATTAATGCATATGAATTTTTGAAGTTAACAGTAAAGTTTTAATTCAAATGCATTACCTAAAATATTAAAAAAATAAATTTAAAAACACATCAAATTGAAGTAAAAAGTAAAAATAAATTCACTATTAAAGTTATATCCTTCGATATTTCATAGAATATAATTCATCTATAATTAAATTTGAATTAATATTGTAACAATCCCTCAACCGGGATAAAATATAAAGTAATTAATTTTTCTCTTTCTCAATTCCTCCTTCCTTCACGTGATTATTTCTTAAATTAGTGTTTTATAAGTTTACAAAGTTATTCTCTCACTATTTTTTTCTTGGATTTTTTTATATTTTTCCCTTAGTTTTCTCTCTTTCTCTCTTGCCTTTTCTTTTCTTTCTTTTTCTATTCTGCTTCTGCCCAGTCAACAATATATAAAAGAAAGGAAAAGGTGATTTGTTTTATTTTTTAATGACAAATAATCATTTTACCCTTAATGAGTTATTTTGTTTTTATTTGATAGTTTTTTTTATTAGCACTACCAAGTTCCATTCATCCTAAAATTTTAACCAGATTTTATTCAATATATTTTAAGATCCCTTATAAAATTTCAGCTTAATCTGATGGTCGGATTGAAAATTATAATTTTTTAAAACTAGTTAAATTATAATTTTTCATCAAATTTCTGAATTTCTCCAAATTTTTTAAAATTTTAACTCAAGCTAAAATATTATATTACAAGGCTTCACACAATTTTTTAGAATTTTTTAATAACTCAATTAAAAATTATGAATTTTTTTATATAAAACTAATCAAAAAATATTGATAAAATCTTAACCTAGGCTAGAACCCACCCTAGCCCTTGGCATTCCTCTGCCTATGATGGTAGTAGTAATAATAATAATAATAGAAGAAGAAGAAGAAGAAGAAGAAGTTAATAAGAACTTTGAGATGAAAGATTAATGTAAGGATTAAACAATGATAACAACAAATGTCAAAGTTAGAGGATCCACTAATGGTAAGCCAAACAAGTATAGTATAAACTCTTATTATTTAATTGGAAACCACACACAAAGGAGGTTCCAATCAGATTATAAATTATTAACATGATTACATTGGTTTCTTATTCGAATAAGGCTAATACTTGTAAATGTTGTTAGGCATCCATGATTATAACTTATGTTAACAATAAAACAAGTTCTTTTCATACCTCAGGTGTTAGTTATACTATACAGATAGGCTATGAAAGTGCCAAGTATTTCTTGAACCAAGTGTTATACAACATAAATCTAGATTAGTCATTTAACAAGCAAAGTATTAAAAGTAAACAAGATAATAAATATAAAACATGTTAGTATCAAACATTAAGGTCCATGTTGAGTTTACACTATATTTATTCTTACATCATTAGTATAACCTTTTCACCTTGACATAATAAACTTAGCTGAACATAATGAAAGAAAGAAAGAAAAATAAATGAAATAAGAACATAAATAAGATAAAAGTTAACTAAGTAAAGGAAAGGAAATGAAAGGTATAAACTTGATAATAATGAAAGCAAAACTTAAGCATTACAAAAAAATACAAAGAGAGAAAGCAAGAGCATAATCTTGATTTGAAAACCAAGATGCTTAAATGCATGGCAAATGCCTCTTTTTATAAGCAAAAATTAAGAACTATTGATTTGATGACTAATTGATGAGGGAATAGTCAACTCTTGATTTGATAACAATCATTATCTTCTGTTGTTTGCCCCAAATGTCATTAATAACATCAAAATTGGAACCACTTGAAAACATGAAAGTTCTAGGAAATTATCTTAGCTTTTCAGGAAAAAAAATTAAGGTCATTTAGACTTCTAGAACTCCAGATATGGGTCAAACACTAAACAATATTTGAGCTACGGGACAAATTTGGACTTCTTCGTTGTTGCTACAATTTGAACTTGAAAACGACCTAATTAAAATTAGACCTCCACATAAACATCATAGGCCACTGTCTTACATTTCCATCCATATAAAGTAGATTTAAATCTAAGATTTATAGCTCTAGATATGACCTAATTACCGAACAGTATTCCAGTTTGGACTGCACCAGTATCTCTTTTCTAAGTTTGGCTATCTCTTTGTCCTTTTAATTTTAGTTCTTAAACTCATCAACTTAGGCCATTGAATCATATTTAAAGCTGTAGATCTCGAATTTAGGTCTATTTTATATGGATGAAAAAGTAAGACATAGGCCTACAACTTTCATATAGAGCCCAAGATTTAAAATAAAAGTTAACTAAGTAAAGGTAAGGAAATAAGAAGTATAAACAAGAGATTAATATAAGTAAAACTTAAGCATTACAATAAAGAAAAAGCAAGAGCATGATCTTGATCTAAAAATCAAGATATCTAATTACATGGCAAATGCCTTCTTTTATAGGTCAAAATTGGAAACTATTGATTTGATGACTAATTGTTGAGTGGGTGGTCACATCTTGACTTGGTGGCAATCCTTATCTTCTTGTTTGCTAAAAACATCATTGCTAATATCAGAATTTAGACAAACTTGAATTATAAAAGTTCTAGGAAATTGTCTCAGCTTTTCAGCAAAAAGAAATTGAGGTCATTTGGACTTCTAGAACTCGAGATATGGGCTGAACATTGAATAATGTCTGAGTTACAAAACAAATTCAGACTTCTCTGTTATTGCTAAGATTTAGACTTCCAAATAGCAAAATTAAGTCTTGTCTTTCCATGATTTTAGGCCCATGTCTTAGCTTTCTATCTATATAACGCAAACATAAATCCAAGTTCTATATCTCCAGTTATGATCTAATTACCGAATAATGTTCTAACTTGTACTAAACCAGCATCTCTTTTCTAAGCTTCACCCTCTCTATGTCCTTTCAATTTCAATACTTCAACTTATCAATCAATCTTTTTATTTATATGATAAACCTGCATTTAGGATGAACATTTACTATAAATTAAAGATATTTTATGATATCAGACTTGTTATTATAAAACATATTTTAGTTAAGTTATTGATACTTCAAGTATAAAATTATGATATAAAACCTTGATAAAAATTTTATTTTTAAGTACTAATCATCTTGCTAGAAATTTCTTCCTAACTTATAGGTTTGCTTGTGCTCCTAACTTATTTACTTGTGTGACTGGGTGTATTTATACACCTAGTGTCATAATTATTATGTCTAGTGTTATATAGATTGTTATGCCACACATGTAATTGATGAAAATATTGGTGGTGAAGAATGTTATTGGTGTAGAAAATAATGTATGGTCTGTATAGAAAAACTCATATGTGTATAGAAAAATTATGTGCATAAAAAGTTTGTGTAGATGGCTTATGGAAAGCTGAAAAAAAAATCATAAAAAGGCATGTTGGGTAGGACTAAACAGACCAAGTCTATGATAGATTTTTAGGTTTAAACTCCACTCATTTGGGTTAAGCATAAATAAGAAATATTTTTTTTGGAAAAACTTCCTCTTTTTTTTTTTGGCCATAGCTTTGTTTAATATGATTTGTTAATTCTTAATTTTCTGAAGTCAAATTCTATAAGTTTTCTTTAGGACATAGCATGTCATGTAGTTTGCGTTTTGTTAATCCAAACAAATTACTTAGTTACAACTAACTAGAAAGTACACCATGCGTTATATTACGAGTAATTTGCAACACAAAATTAGAAGGTTTTAGCATTATCGATATATTTTTTGGTAACATAAACATTTTTAATTAAAAAATTAAAAAGATGATGCTTACACTTTATTAAATGAATTTAAAAAATATATGAACTGATAAATCATAGCAAGAATTTTCACACTAATTAAAGATTAAGAAGTTGATTTTCATTGTAAGAAGCAAAAGATAGATAAACTTGTAAATATTTTAACCTAGTGGTGGGGTAACTTTTCAAATTTTTTATTTAATTGTGTGAAAATAAAAACATATATTCATAAGAAATATAATGAATTAAATTTTGTAGAAAATATATTTTTTAGTCAAAAAACCTTTTTTTTATTCATGTATTTTTTTGTTGAAAAAACATATATTTTTTATTAGCAATATGGTTTATTAAACAAAACATGAGGAAAATAAAAATAAAAATTATAAAAAATTCTATTGATTAGAAATACAAAATAAAAAATGTAATCCCTCTAATCAAAGTTCTGTATTCTCATCCATATGTTACCTTTATATGTATAACATGTTTTCTTCATTAAAAGTATTGTTTTGTAAAATTAAAACTTATTCATCTTAAATCAATATTTTCTACATGAAATATAAAAAAAATACAAAATATGAGAAAAATATTAAAAAAATTAATAATAAAGTATATATTTTATTTGCATTAAATTTTTATGAGGGATTTTTGAAAAACAATTAAGCATGTTAGGTTCATATATAATTGTTAACATTACCCTAAAAGCTACAATATTATTCTTATAAGTAAATCTAAAAGGTATGGTATTCACGGTAAAAAATGCATTATGGACCCCATTACAAGACACCACCGTGTATGGATTCTTCATAATGTTTGTTTTTTATTTATGTCCCCTCTCTTTCTTTCTAGCTTTTACTAGTTAGATGACCTGATGCCGCAGATTAATTTTTTTATATAAAAAATTATAAAAAAAGCTAAAATCTAAAAGTATTAAAACCAACATGAAAAAAATAACTAATAAAGAAAAAGAAAAAAAAATTGAATTAAATGAGTTAACCCTTTAAATTAGGTTAACCCGTCAAACATTAGATTCATGTCGTGAAAGTTTGATAACTAAATAAAAAAAATTGATGTGTTAGCTCAGAATTAACTGAGCTAACCTGTTAAACCCGAAATCCGTGTCATGAAAGTTTGATAACTAAATATAAAAAAATTTAACATTAACAACCTAAAATAAACAAAAATAATTAATTAAAAATGAAAAAAAAGGCATCAATTTTCATTATGGATTGTCAATGGCATAAAAAAGGCAACAAAGTAAAAAGAAAAAAGAAAAAGAAAAAAACTAACTGGATTAAAAGAAAAAAAACCTATAGGAAGAAAAAAAACTAATGAAGAAAAATAAAAAAAAATCTAAATTAACTGGGTAACCCGTCAAACCTGAGATCTATGTCATGAAAGTATGATAATTAAATGGAAAGAATTTTAATATCAACAAAATAAATTTAAAAATTTAGTTAAAAATGAA
The DNA here is from genome assembly GCF_000495115.2 of Populus euphratica. NCBI lineage: Eukaryota > Viridiplantae > Streptophyta > Magnoliopsida > Malpighiales > Salicaceae > Populus > Populus euphratica. The sequence continues at coordinate 115,582 of NW_011500108.1, forward strand.
AAAACAAAGAAGAAAAAACCTATACGGAGAAAAAACTAATGAAAAAAAAAATCTAAATTAACTAGCCTAACCTGTTAAACATGAGATCTATGTCTTGAAAGTTTTATAACTAAATAGAAAAAAAATTAATATAAACAAACCAAAATTTTTTAAAAATTAAAAAGTAAAAAAAAAAACAAAACGCATCAACCTTTTCACTGTGGACTACACTGTGCAGTTCGAAGTCAAAGACATAAAAATAGAAAGAAAAAAAAACTAAATGCATTAATTGATAACTAAATAGAAAAAAATTTAATATTAATGAACTAAATTAAACAAAAAAATATTAATTAAAAAGAAAAAAAAAAGCTATAAGAGGAAAAAACTAATGAATAAAAAGGAAAAAATATCTAAATTAACTGATTTAACCCTTCAAACCAGGTTAACCCATCAAACCTACAATTCACGTCATGAAAATATGATAATTAAACAGAAAACAATTAACGAGTTAACCTAGAATTAACTTGGTTAACCTGTCAAACCTGGAATATGTGTCATGAAAGTATGATAGTTAAATAGAAAAAAATTTAACATTAACAAACTAAACTAAACGAAAAAAATTAATTAAAAAAAGAAAAAAAACTTCGGGTTACCTTGTCAAAACAGGTTAACTCGTTAACCCCGGGATTCATGTTATGAAAGTTTGATAACTAAATAAAAAAAAACCAAAAAAAATGGATGGGTTAACCCATAATTAACTAAGTTAACCCGTAAAACCAGGTTAATCCGTAAAACTTGAGATATGTATCATGAAAGTCTGATAACTAAATAGAAAAAATTTAATATTAACAAACTAAACTAAACAAAAAAGATTAATTAAAAAGAAAAAAAGCAGAAAAAAACTCTGGGTTAACTCGTCAAACCAGGTTAACCCGTTAAATCCGAGATCCATGTAATGAAAATCTGATAACTAAATAAAAATAATTAACATTAACAAAAGAAAAAAAATTGACGGGTTAACTCGTGAAACCTGAGATATGTGTCATGAAAATCTGATAACTAAATAGAAAGAAATTTAACATTAACAAACAAAAGTAAACGACAAAAATTAATTAGAAAGAAAAAACAAAAAAAATCTGAGTTAACTCGTTAAACAAAGTTAACCTTTTAAACTCAGGATCAATGTCATAAAAGTTTGATAACTAAATAAAAAAATTAATATTAACAAACTAAATTAAAAAAATTATTAAAAAACAAAAAAAAAAAAAGAAAAACAAACTAAAAGGTATAGAAAACAAAAAAAATGAAAAAAAAAAGACAGCTTAAAAAATAAAAAAAAATGAAAAAAAATAGCTCATCCTTTATGGATTGTTATAGTGAAAGGCTGACAAGTTTTAGTTTTTTTCTTAATTCGACTAAATTGTAGGCCAATTTTAGCTAATCTTATAGGGAGGGCAAAATTAAAAGACATGGAACCAGTGAAAGAAGTGAATGAAATATGTGGTATTTTTAGAATTTAGGATGGAAATACTTGTTCTTCTCTTAAAAACCAATAAACCATTTTATGGGGGTAATTCAACGATTTCACAATGGTACATTTTGTATTTTAAAATTTAAATGGGGGTAATTACATCCTTTTGTTTTTATAATGTTGAAGGAAAATGTGAAATCTTACATTAAAAGCGAGTGTTCAGAGTCAGGGTCTTATAAACGGTGTTAATTGTTAATATGTTAGACGTGTTTTGGGGTCATGCGTGATTGCCAAAAACAAAACTCTGAGCGGGACCAGGGTTGAAGCCCGTAAATAGGTGGATTGGAAAGCTCAAAGTGAACAATATCCAGCATGTTAGGCCGGGCCATTAAAAAAAACCCTTATATCCTTAAATTCAAAATCTTTAAAGCTTATGTTAAAAGGTGTTTTCATTTTCTTCTTCTTTTTTTTTAATGAATAATAGAATAACTCAGGAGTGGACTTTTTATGGCTTAAGTTTAGGGACATTCTTATATTTGCAGTTAGGTTTTTTGTAATTATAAGATTGATTTAAGAGTAATTGCGTAATTAAATATATGCAAATATTATCAAAAAAAAATTTTTCGCACGTGTGTTACACGAGTTAGTGAGTGATGGCTCTCACGTGTTTCGAGCGGAGTATAAGAGGTCATTTAGTGATCAAATGTCATTTTCTATTATGGTGTGTTTCCTCTTTAGAGAGTCAGTACATATGGTCAAAGGCCGTTCAATTTAGTACTGAAGACCTTTCTTTTTTTTTTCTCTATGTCCTTTTTGATTTTCGTGTGTGCCCCTTCAAAATATCAAAGTGGCCCTTTAATTTTTTCTCTTTGAATTTTTTTTTATTATTATTTGTTTTTTTCTAAATTAATTTATAGAATTGGAATTCTTTTTCAACTTCACCCATTTTAATTTTTTTTATCTTTCAAATTTAGTCTTAGTGTTTTTAATTTGTTTAGCTTAATATAATTTTTAAATTAATTTTTTACAATTTCATCCTCAGGTTTTTTTTCCTAACAAATTGAATATCTATTCTTTTTATTGTTTTTTTTTTCACTTTGATAATTTTTTTAAATTGATTTTTTATTTCATCATTTAACATTAAATTAGTTTAGAATTAAGCTTTTTGGTTGAGCTCAAGTTTAATATTTCACAATTGTGACTTTTAGAGATTAACTTGTGTTCACCCAATTTATCTTGGTTTTTTTTTAAATTGATATTTTTTATTTTATCCACCAATATTAGATTTGTTTAAAATTTTGTTTTTTTTTTTAGTTTTGCTATTCAATATTAAGTTGTTTTATAGTTGAGCTTCATAGTTTTATTCAATTAGCTTTAATTAATGATTTTTTTTTCACCTTTTACTAGCACAAATAATTATTTAATTGAATAAAACATTTATTACAGGAAACAAAATTATTAAATATGACCGAATTGTACGGTGAAGTCAAACATTTTAATCTTAGTTATTTCTTAATCAAAATGCATTAACAATCATTTTAATTTATGAATGAGAATTTTTTTATATCAAAAAACATATTAGAAAAACATGTATATTTATTTGTTTTACTGAAAAAAATTATATGGCATGTGACAAAACTGAGTCAAACAACTAGTTTAAAAAGTGACATAATTATATAATTATTTTAATATCATTTGAATAAATTTATTTAAAGTTAATTCTATGATAAACTGTAAAAACAAATTAGGGCAGTTTTTTATTAAAAATAAAGTTAATTATATGATAAAATGTAAAAAAAAATTACAGCTTTTGTTTTTTTTTAAAAAAACATAACTAGCTTAGAGAGAATAGACCATGCATGTTCGGCTTGAAATTATAAAGCCCAAACGCACTTTTATATTATGTCTTCCATTTAAATAAATGATGGATGATCCACCTCTCATATTTTTTTAATCATTAAAGGTGATTCTAATGATAAAAAAAATAAATTAGGGTACGAGTTTATGACCCTAAAAACACAAATTTTAACATTTATTTTTTTTACCAAAAATATAAAAACTATAATATGGACCTTTAATTCCTATTCCTATTTTTTTAAAAAAGGGTATCGTTAATTTTAGCCACAACAAGGTAAGCCCTGCTCCTAACCATAAATTAGCTAAAATTGATTTTCCATTTTTTCAATTGAACAAATTCAGGCAAGGATAAACTAGTAATTAAGACAAGGAGACATAAATAAGTGGAAGGCGCAGCCAGACATGCAAAATAAAACTATTTCTTTTATTATTTTTTATTTTTTGTCATTGTAAACCTTACAAGTCCTTGACTGCTAGATGTTCAAAATGTGAAGGTGGATATCTAAAACTAATAACAGAGAAAGCATTGGAAGTGAGATAGATATCTATAAAGGGAACGAAGGAAAAATAAGTGAAAAAACTAAAAAAATTAATTAAGAAATAAAGAAATGAATAAATTTTTAGCATATTTAGTAAGTTTGCATTGTTATTAATCTTAAAATTCTTTTATTTCACAATATAATTTATATAATTGATTTAATATACATACTAATTTAACATCAAAAAGCTCGCAGTGCAAAGGATATTTAGACAAACTAAAAGAGAGCATATAAAAGATAAATATTAAAAAATAATATTAATTATATTTTAGAATCTCATTTAACAATTTAAATTTTGAATTGTGATATTTTTTTAATTTATATTATAGTTTTAATAATTAAATATTTAAAAGTTTAAATTTTACTATTCTTATCTTATTAAAAAAAATCAAACGCAAGATAATAATAATCTTATCTAAATTATAAGTTTAAATAATATTTTTTAATAATATAAAATAAATTTTTTTAGTTTAAATACTTCAACTTAAAAGGATAATATAATATTTTTTTAATTAAAACTTTATTATTTATACATATTCAATTTAAAAGGATAATATAATATTTTTTGAATTAAAACTTTATTATCTATACATAGTTTATATTCACATAAATTATTTTTTAATTTTTTAATATTTTATATTAAAACTTTAAATATAATTTTTTAATTTTTCTGAATTGAACCATAAAACTCAAGACCTTTTTAGTTGAGTCAACCCAAATCAAGTTTAATAATTATTATAATTAGTCTAATATACATTCTTTATTATTGATTATACAAAAAAAGAATAAAAAGTACTCTAAAATATCTCATCTAACATAAATTACTTTATACATGTTTTCTTGAAAAATTGTTTTGAGAGTCACGCTTTAATATCAGGCCATCAATCCTAAAAATAAATTGATTTTTAGATTTAGTTCTTAGAAAAAGTTAAATTCAACACCTTTAATGATAACGGGCAATGCACCTGAATGATATTGAATAATTAAACTGGGCCAAGCTCATTCCAATTTATTAGAAAAAGAAAAAATAAATAAATAATACAGAAAGATCAATGAGAAGCCTTTTTTTGAAAAAAAAGAGTAATATTAAACAAAATATGATCAGCAATCATGAAGGCATTAAATAAATAGTTTCTAAAATTAGAGGGATGACAAAAACTAAAAAGACAAATTTGTAATCGACTGCTTTTAAATTTTTGTAAGCTTAATAATGTCAAATTTAAAATACTTAATAACCACTTTCTATGAAATTCTCATGGGAATTAAGAATTACGCTTCAAGCTATATGATCAATTTAAAAACTCCAATGATATAAACTCCAATGATATATATATATCCAATGAAGCATTAGCTGAATTATTTATTATATTTTTGCTTGTAGAAGAAGACAAAAGAGAAGAAGGATGCAAGGCAATAACCAATCAAGAGCATCCACGATGACACAGAGGACAACAAAGGTGGATCCAAGTTATTAAAATTGTCATTTTAACACAGCACAAGAAATATAAATTAAACTCAGTAAAAATAAATTGCAAAATTATAAAATTATAAAAAATATAAAAAAATTTATATATAATTTAAATATCTTAAAATACATAATTCAAATAAAAATTTAAATAATTCAAAATTAAATACTTTTTTTTTCAATACCGATTGCTATTACGGTAACTTATATTTTTTATACAACCAAGATGAAAAAATAATTTGGTTAGCCAAGTAATTTTTGCATTTTATACTAAACTTTACTCTTTGCACTAAACTAAAATGTAATTGAGTTTTAAGTTTTGATTATATAGAAGATAAAATATTTATTTATTTATTTATTTTACATGTAATTGAGTTTTAAGTTTTGATTATATAGAAGATAAAATAATTTATTTATTTATTTTACATGTAAAAATTTATATATTAATTTTAATTGACATGTATTTTTTTAAATTTATTCTTTTTAAAATTTTAAATAAAAATGTTTTTCTTATACGGATTAAACTGATACTAAAATTGAAATCCTAATTAGGCAACTAGTTAATTTATCTCTGTAATAAATTACCTCCATAATAATCCTCAACAGATATAAGGTTTCACCTGGGGAACAACTTTCTTTATTACATCATCTTGTACTGGATGGAGCCAGCAATGATTCATTTTGTGCAGATGAAACACACGGCTGACTATAAGTCTAGCAAAGGTGATTCTGAGTCAGGACTTTTGTCGAACAGTTAGAGAAGACATCCCAACACAACCTTGTTCATCCCCTCCATCTCATCAAACACCTCACCCGCATCATTAATCAGTGTAATCAACTTCTTGCACTTTCTTCTACTAGAAGCCATCTCATGGAAATACTCTGTTCAAATCACCCTCCTTCAACCATATTTGCTTTGCTCGCTGCCTCCAATATGCTTCCTCTTAAGCTAGGAGAGTTGCTAATTGATCGCGGCATCTAGCATAAGCTGAAATTGAATTCTCACCATCTAATTGTCTTTGTGAAAGTTAAACACTGAAAGTCTGAAAGAACGTGATTTTGCAATTTCTACTTTTGTTCTGTAACAGCAATAAGCCAAATGCCAATAGTCGCTGGACACCTGTAATATCAATGACAGTTTTATCTTTTGCAGTGAAATCATTAAATCGGTCGGTGGTGATTTCACCTGATTTTTATTTTATTTGATATTAACTTGATTTCATTCATTTTTTAATTTTATAAATAATTTAACACATTAAACTTATATTAACTTATAAAATTATATAATTTTATAAATCAAATCGTAATTTTAACAACCTTCAATGAACACGAAGATCCTAACCATCTCTTTCCTCTGTCCTCCTTTAAAATTTCACTTTCTATTTATTCTATCTTTTTATTATTATACCTCTAAAAGAAAATGAAAAAAGAAAGAAAAAAAAGAGGAGAAAAAAATCCACATGCAAAGAGAGATGCCAATAAATAAATAAAATAAAGCTGCTTTACTACACAGACAGTAATCACTTCTAAAAACGAGCTAGCTAGATAGCTGCCAAGCAACAGCTACAACGCACAGTGCTGCCAAAAATAACGTCCGTCCCGTTCTCTTCTTCTTGAAAATCTAACCCCATAAATTTTACTGCTAGAATACTAATCTATCTCTCTCTGTGTCGTTATTTTTTGAGTTTGGGTTTGTCTGGAGAGAGAGAGAGAGCTATGAGAAGATCGCATTTCTACTTTACTTTTATACTAGCTCTGCTACTTTCCGTGGCTTGTACTTTTCAATTCCAAGCTCATGCTGCTCCTACAGGTATTTCTCTCCTGTCCTTAGTTTTGATATGTTTTACTTAGAGGGGTTTGGTTATTTTTCTTTGATTTTTTCCTCATTTGTGATTTAACTTATTTTTTTGTATTTGGATGCTTAGCACCTTTGATTAAGCACTTGTCTTATCTTCTCAAATGGACCACCACTGTGGCATCCTCAAAAACACCCCATTCAGGTTAATTTGAATTACCCTTTTGTGTTCTCTTCTTGTTATTTCATGATCAAGCTTTATGATTTTTTTTCTGCGTGGTTTGCTTTTTTTCTGCAGATGGGAATGTTCTTCAGTTTGAGGATGGATACTTAGTTGAGACTGTTGTGGAAGGAAATGCAATGGGAGTGGTTCCTTACAAAATAGGCCTTTCTGAGGATGGTGAACTGTATGCTGTCGATGAAGTTAATAGCAACGTTGTTAAAATCACTCCACCATTGTCACAATGTATGTGTTTATGCTTGTTGATTTCCTTTCTTTTGTTGCAGTTTGTCGGTTTTAAGCTGTGTTTGAATGCTGTGAAAATGTTTCAAGACAGCCAATTTATTGTTGAGGTTATGTTTCTTTATAGTTTAGCCTTTCAGGGCCTGAAAAATAGTAGATAATTCATTCTGTTAAGCATAATTCAACCGTTTGCTGCAAACAACGTAAAACAGATGTATCGATGGGCCTGCTATTGTTGGCTTTCTCAAAAAGTAGAATGAGATAAAGAATTCTTCTAGGTGCATTTCCTATTTTAAGAGCAACTCAGTTTAAAATCCAACTCTGTGAGCCTACACGATGCCTTCTTTGCACTGAGTGAGGAAACGGCAATTCTATCCACAATAAATAAATGAAGGTTTGGATTGGAGCTATAGATTTGGTGGACTTTTTGTGTTTTGATCTGTAATTTATTTCTTACAGATAGTAGGGCAAGATTGGTAGCTGGGTCATTTCAGGGTTACACAGGACATATTGATGGAAAACCAAATGAGGCTCGTTTTAATCATCCCAGAGGTCTAACCATGGATGATAAAGGGAACATATATGTCGCTGATACTTTGAATCTAGCCATCAGAAAGATTGGAGATGCAGGTATGAAGAGTTTGCACAAGATGTGAAGTTGTAAATATTAGTGTTTTTTATGAGAAAATGACTTAATTCAACTACATATACGGTGTGTTTGGCATTGCTTGCGTGGACAAATCTTGTATGGTAGCTTCCCCCAAACCATAGTTTGGGATGTGGTCAGTATTCCATCCTCTCATACTGCACTGATAGTCAATCATTTTTGGGTTTCTAAATCATGTTTTGGGTTGAAAAGGCCTTTTATAGCACCCTAATTCAGTGCCATATATACTCATAAGGTGTATAGTTGGAGTTACTGGCATGTGATCAATTTTGACAATCCTTGACTAGTTATAATGTAAAGGATGATGCACAAAGATTTGAAAAATCTTAATTGTTGAAAGATGAACATTTGAGTGTATATGATGGAATAAAGATGCTAAATTTGGAAATTATCTGCAGGTGTCACAACCATTGCTGGGGGGAAATCAAACGTTGCAGGTTTTAGAGATGGACCCAGTGAAGATGCCAAATTCTCAAATGATTTTGATGTGGTGTATCTTCACTCTATCTGTTCTTTGTTAGTTGTCGATAGAGGAAATGCTGCTCTTCGGCAAATCTCGCTTAACCAAGAGGATTGTGATTATCAGTCCAGTTCATTTACTATGACAGGTATGATTACATATTCTTTTTTATCACCTTTCTTTTAAAGATGGGGTAGTGATAAAGTCATGTTGCTGGTTTATGGCATTAGATTGTTTAAACTTTATCTGGAATACAGTCCATTTCAACCAAGCCAAGAACTACACGTGGAACAGAATTTAAGTTTTGAATCTAACTTTACCAGCCTAGTCTCTAGTTTGACCTTGGCATGGATTAGTCATTGACAGAAAATGTGTAATATGGTAGTTGGCTGCAGGGGAGGTGTTTAGTTTATCATAGTGAAGAGATGTACACGTCCAATCAATAGAGCGCACAAGTAAGACAGCAATAGAAAGCAACAGACTAGCGAGCAAAACAAGGTCCTGGGGTGTTCTCTTTGATTGTCCATGCCTTTGCTGCCATTTGAATTTTTCTCTTTCATGATAAAATCTTTAGCTTTAGTTCAAAGATATACTCAAATTTTCACATAATTTGTGACTTCCTGCTGTAGCACCACCTAGGAAACAGAGAACCACTAAAACATAATGAGCTATGGAACCAAAATACCTATGGGTCAATCAACGCAATTCACGTGTATGCTGCCCTACTCTGGTACAGGATTTGGTTGCTTCATGCTGGTTGTAACTTTTTTTTTCATACCGTCAATGATCCACCCGTCATTAACTCCTGTTGAAAGATTGTGCAATGCATGGTATTCTTTTAGTGAATGTCATTTAGTCTTTTTGGATACAAGTTCCCAAGCATGTGCTCATGATCCTAGAAATGAGAAAAAATGGATTGGTTCAGCAACGAAAAACATGATTGCATTTTGGTTTCAACATTGAATCTCCAACTCCCATGCCCATTGTCCAAGGCCCCAAGCATATCTCCCATACCCAACCCAACCAAAAATTCTTTATTTTCTATTTTAGGCATTTATTTTTGTTGTAATGTTTCTTGAGGTCAATGGAATTAAACACTGTTTTACATCACTTGGATTTTGAATGCCACTTGGGACTATCCCTTACTGACTGATGTACTTCATGGATCTTTTGGAAGATGTGATTATGGTTGTTGGTGCCGTCTTGATTGGATATGCTACGTGCATGCTTCAGCAGGGGGTTGGGTCTTCTTTCTTCTCAAGAATGGTATGATTTCTTATGATTTCTCTAATTTCCTCAAAATGGTTAATCTGGGATCCAAATACCTACTTGCTTCATCCTTACTAGCCTTATGAAGATATCATTTCTTTCCTTCAATTCAGTAACTATCTGTTTGCCATTCCATTAAGTAGCCAATTTAATTTTAAAAATAATTCTGACACGGAAGCAATCTTGAGGAAAGCTTGTATGCTGCTTGAGAATGTATGAGCATCTTTTTGGCTGTAGTTATCTGATTCTATCTGCTGTGAACTGTAGATTAGAAGTGAATTTGGCTTTGTTTCCATTATCTGTAGCATTGATATAGTTTTAGAAGTTGTTTTGGTTTGGTTAGGGAAGGTTAGAACACATACTAGATTGTTACTCCAATGGAGATGCATGTTTTCAGTTGCATCATAATGTTTTTCTTTTTGGATTCTTCTTATCCTGTTCTCTAAATCCAATGCTTATAATGCAGAAACAATCTTCAGAGAGTGAATTTAAAAAGAAATCAAGTAAGGAAAAACCCATTCCTATTATGGAGAACATGAAAGAGGAGCCCAAGTGGCCATCTTTTGGACAGCTTTTGATTGATCTATCTAAGCTTGCTCTTGAAGCATTGGTTGGTATACTCCTCTGTTTTGTTCCTTCTTGGAACAGACCAGGTGAAGCCAGAGCAGGCCTCACTCCTTTGAAAGATTCTCTAACACTGCCTGAAGATGAAGTTGAGCCTCCATCAGTTCAGAGGCAGAGTACTCCTGCTACTGTATCTGAAAGTCGCCAGGTCCATACTCCAACTACAAGTGATAAATACTCGGAAGTGAAACCACCAAAGATCAAGTCTGCCAGTTTTAAGGATCCTTCTTTGTTAAGCAAGCATCGGTCTTCAAAACGACAAGAATATGCAGAATTCTATGGTTCAGGTGAGGTTCCGTCTCATGTCAGGTCAAAGAGTCACAAAGAAAAATCAAGGCATCGCCAACGAGATAAAAGTGGTGAAGTGGTTTTTGGAGCGATCGGGGCTGAGCCAAAACCTGCTGAGATGAAGCATGTGGACTCCAATAGTCCAAAATTTGAGCATTACAATATCAGAAGCAAGTATGGGCCTGATAGTTCCTACCGATTTTGATAGACTACTTGTCTCAGTATTGTACTGCCTGCCAAATCCAGCTTAGCTTGTTTTTTTCTCCACCTTTTTTTGTACCCTTATATCTGTTATTGAACTAATATCTAATTCAAGTTTAAACTTGTAAGCAAGGGTTTATCTGTCAGACACGTTTATAAAGGAGTTCATGATATTTCTTAAACTGGCTGCTGCAACACAATCCATCTGCAGAACGGGTGCAAGAACTGATGAGCATTCAGGAGTTGAGCTGCTGATAGTCCAAAAGGGAACTGATCATGCATTCTTGCCTCTGGAAGCATATATTTGTCCAGAAGAAACTCACCGTGCGAAGGTTTGTAGGCTCATTTTGCTTTCATTATGTAGTCGGCCTTTCAAATCTACAAAACTTATTTAGTATATGCTTGTACTCTAGATTATTTTGAAGTATTGCATTTAGAGGGTGGGATTAGTCTGGCATTGGCATCATGTAACAATTCATCATCATACTATGAACACCGAAGGTGTATTTATTTATTGCTATATGTAATGTTTTTTAAAAATGTTTTTTTACTTGAAAATATATTAAAATAATTTGTTTAATTTTTGATATATAAACACAAAAAGAAATGGTCTTGAGATTCCACAGGTCTTGAGATTCTTGTGGTTAGAGATGATAACTTTATTTAGTTGGACAGCAAGATTTATGCATGGGAACAGCTTTTTACACCATTTTTTGTTCTTTTCAATTCGATTGGAATGTTAACCATCATAAAAAGAAAAGAAGCTAACTAGTTAGATTTTTTGGTTCGGAATTTACAGATTTTTTGGTTTGAATCTTACAAATTTCAAAATTATTGAAGATTTAATTAATTATTAATTTCAAAACTTAATTTAGATATACACAAACAACCACTACATCCACGTCCAACAAAAAAAAAAAAAAAAACTTTTTCATTCAACATGTGATACTTAGTTCCTCTGTAAGGGATAGAGCTCGACTTATCTTGCATCACTGAAAGTGGATTCATTAAAAAAATAGCAACGACGGGAAAGTGGGATTGATAATTGGACGGTGCACAAAACAAGAAGATCGAAAGAGCTAGTGCTGATGTGATGTCTATCTGCATTTTTCCCAGAGATTTCAAGGGAAATCGAGGAATTCACGTGATAAAGAAAAACCTATCAGCCCAGAACGCTTTTGCAGGGTTTGCCATTTCTAAGGTGGCACAGCGGCGGATACTTTTCAAGTGTGCCATGATAGATAAATGTAAAGCGCTGATGGGTTTTCGCGTCGAGCCATGCCGCAGGTCAAAATCTTCCCAGCTGCCATGTGAAGTGACCAGAAAATATCCACTAACCTCACTATGGTGACCATTTGGTATGTTTTTTCTCATGCCTTCACCGTGTCCACTTACTTCTTTCTAATGCAACGTGTAAAAGTGTGGCAATGCTATTCCAATTTAAAAAGTCGATAAAAATTGTAGTTTTTAGAAAATTGATTCGGAAAAAGATTTTGATTATTAGGTATATCTACAAATCAATGGATGAGTCAATGACCTGTATCAATTTCAACATTACTTTTAACCTCTACACATTTAATTGATTCAAAAAACAAAAAATAAAAAAATAAAAATTTAAAGACTTCAAAACTTGAATTAACAAGCATAATTTAAGTATTCAATTTATAAACCAAACTTAAAATCCTAAATATCCAAATAACAACAGTTATAATCCATGATTTTATAAATTCAAGTTTTTTTTAAATAGTAAAATGAATAAACATATTGAATTTTTAGAATTTTTAAATATCTAAAGAATAAAATTTGATTAGCTCATAGTTGACTCGATCGAGTTTGATCAGGTCCTAATTTTAACCGATTTAACTAATAATCCAACTTGGGTTAAACTTTAGATTTTATGTATACTAGCATCAAATTAGATTAAATTTTATAATTCTAATAAAAATAATAATGAATGCATATATATCTTATTAAAATCAATTTCTCAAGTATTTTCAAAAGCAGTTCAATTATATTATTAAATGGTGCTAGAAAATCGTAATTTTATGAAATATTAAATTCATGCCCTAAAAAACTCCATGTAAATCATCATCTCACGGATTCAAATATAAAAATCTATTAATAATAGGTTTAGTGCAAGGTATCACTGTATTTTAGGTTAGTTTAATTCTAATATAATTCTTGAGGTTTAGGTTATAGCTCAGTTCATCGATTATTATAGGGTTGTACATCTGTAGCAGGATTAATGCTTGGACCTCCTCGTAGATATAATAACAATTCAACATACAAATGAAAAATCGGGCTATAAAGCGAAAATATCGACATTGGACAAGCGGCTAGCTGCTGCACCTAACCCTTTTCTATGTTTTTA
>NW_011500108.1:129125-160629 GCF_000495115.2 Populus euphratica
ATTCTTTGTTTAGATATATTCTTAAATAATTTTATAAATTTTTATTTTATTTTTAATATTTTTTTAATTATTATGTATATAATATTAAAATAATAACACTAATAATAAATTGTTTATGAAGATTTGATTCAAATTTTTTTTCTAAAAAAAATAAATACATTTGTTTCAGGTTTTCTTGAAGTAATAAAAATATTTTAAACATGATTTATAATATTTATAATCATTTTAGCTTTTAATCACACATAAAATATGAACATATTATTTTGATATTTTAAACTTACTTTAGCAATAATAAAATATACATTATTTTTAATAAAAACATCAATTTCAATTAATAACATTGTATTCACCAAGATAAACAAGAGATAGGTTAATATGAAAAATGATTTTAGACGTAAGAAATACCTGAGAAATACTAATACTGTGCTTATTTAGAATAACTTATATTTTAACAAAAACAAAAAAATTATTGTTTTATAATTAGACAACTTTTTTTTGAAAAGCTTCATGTTATATAATATTAAATATCTTAATATGTATCTTCATCTCAATTTTCTAACTCAATTCTTAATTTAAATTAATAAATTTATTATTATTTATTAACTCGTATAATTTTTTATTTAGTTTATTGAGCGAACAAATTAATATTTTATTTTGCAATAAAAATTTATCTTAATAGGATTTTTTTTATTTTGAGGTATAACAATAATGTTAAAGAATTCATTGAGACTTTTGTGTGTATTATTTTTTTATTTAAAAAATTTGAGTCCCTCACAATATATCACAATATAGTGCCAATGTACAAATTAATAATAGCTAATGGGATAACATGTTTGAAACCAATCATTTATTATAATTAAATTCAATTATAGTATTTAATTTAAATTTAATTAATAAATTAATTGAATTCATATATCTAGAAGAAATAAGATTTTATTTATTTTATTTTTTATATTACCAATCATCACCTTTATTTTTTTTTGTTAAAAGTCTTGCAAAAAAAAAGTAGGTGGTATTAAATAATATATATTTAGTTTTATTTTGTAAGGATAAAATAATATTTTCAGTTTAATTTATATATAATTTCTTTATATTTAAGTTAATTTTAAGTATTTATAATAAATAAATTATTGAGAATTCTAGTATATTTTTTGTTTAATGTAAATTATTTTAATATAGTATTAAAGTTGATTTTATAAAACAATATTTAATTCTAAACATTACTTTTACAAATCTAACTCAGGAATGAGTTGGATAGGGTTTAACAGGTGAATAAATATTTTTTTAAAAAATTAATTTTAATATTAAATTTTTATTTTTTAGAATTGTAAATAATATAAATTTATCTTTAATTTATTTTTTTATTCTTTTTAAATAATAAACTTTATTTAAAATTTAATTTTTTTTACCATCAAAATAATTTTACACGTGAAAATTCATTAAAATATTTAATTTAATTTAGAGCGCTCGAAACATTCTTTGAGGAGTTCAGACAATTGTTGTCAGTAAAAATATCCTTAAAAACAACCCGCCCAATAATGAAACTGAGAATTCCGAAAAAGCCCCTTACTCTACATGTTACCTACAGGCAGCGAACAAAGATCATGACAGCCAACCATCAGCTTCGCTCCTAATCCCCTCTCTCAGTCTAAACATTATCTTATAATTAAGCAATCATCATCCACATTAAGGTAACCCTCTTAATTAATTTCTTTCACATATCACCCTCATTATTACAGACCTCACCGGAATAACCGCACGCAGCTGTCACCGGAAGCAAAATATAAATAACATACCACCTCCCCACTCCCCCCCCTCAAGAAAATAAAAATATAAACCCCTCTGTTTCACTCTCTAGAAACCAGCTGGGACCGAGGGGAACTTCATTTTGACTTGCATTTCAATGAAGCTTCTCTAAGAGCTCTCCCTCTCGAAAACAAAATTCTTTTATTGAAGTGATTTTTTGTGTTTAAAAAGCAAATACAGAATGGGATGTGCTGGATCCTCACAAGCCAAAACAGACGGTAACCTCACTCTATCGTCTCTTTTTCTCTCACCCCTTCTATTTCTCTTTGTCTGTTTGGCAGCCGAGAAACCTCAAGGAAAAAAATTAATCAAGAATACATAATGTTTTGGATTTTTTTATTATTATCAAAAGGAAAAGAAAAGGGCAGAAACTAATCGTAACTGATTTTGGACGTTATTTGTTGCATTAACAAGATTGCTAGTTTTCTGTTTTATGTACTGTTATTACATGCACGTGGTGACTTCTGAAACGTGGATGACAGAGAGAGTGATTTAGTGATGGTGATTATAGTTTTTCAGATTTAATTACTACTTAAATGTGAGATTTCTTAATATCAGGATTTAATTTAGGTCAAAATGCTTCTCTTTTTGAATTTGAGATTTTCTCTATTGAAATTAAAAACAAATAATTTAATTTCTTTGCGAAACAGAAACAGAAAGTTGAAGATTTCATTCATTTTGGAACACATTCAAGAACTGAATGTTTGACTGAATACCGTGGTTGCTTTCTTTTTCTCGTAAAGAGTTTTAATACGGATTTTTAAATTGATAAAACCCAATGAATTGGAATGAGTATAATTTGTTATCGGTGCGAGACCTCTGTTTGATTTTGAAGGGCTATGGATGATTGGTTCAGTCTTTTCGTGTTATCTATTAAGCCTGCTATCATGCAAGAAGATTGAGACCAATCAATGATTTGAGCGGCATTTTAACTAGCTTCAAATTACAGTTATAGGCGAGTTTATTATTGTCCGGATTTAGGATTTGAGGTGATCGAATTACCAAACAGATGTACTAGTTGTATATCAACTGTAAAATATATTATACAGCTTCGGTTCCAGCTTAGCTTCCATTTATGCAAGTCTTGAAAAGCTTTAATTACTGCAATTTCGTTAAAATGTGCTTGTTTTTAATGAGTTCTAATTAGCATGTTTGGTAAGTGTGTTCTGTATGCACATGTAACAGCTAGAATAGTGAAATCTTCAATTCACGAGTTTCTGTGCACCTCTGTTTAACGGATTTCTGGGAATTTCCGCAGTGGTCTCAAGCTTCTTTTGGTCACCATATTTATGTAATCTAAACATAAGAGTATTTGCTAAGCTGATCTTTTAAGTTCATGTCAGTGTGTGAGAGAGATCTTATGTTGTATTTGTTTATTTGTCTGTATACTCTTCAGTGGGCTTATAATTTCTATGTTTTATTTTGTTTTTCTAGGCTATCCTTTTCACTGAAGATGCAGGATTAGATAGACAATTAAGGAGAGGAGGAGAATTGAATCTTATCTCTAGAATATTTCCTTGCCATCTGCTTTTTGACATTGCCACTTTTATGTAAAATAATGAACCCAGAGCACCCAAATTTAACAAGCAATCCTATGTAAAGCACCTTTTCTTTTCCTTAAATATATATTTCAGCGTACTTTGTGGCATGGTATGTCATATGCATAATAGTCATAACATGCCTTTTTCTATCTCTTCCTTGATTCCATTAATAAGGGATGAATGTTAGGTAACAGTAGTTATGAAAGAGAAATATTTGAATGCCAACCAGTTTTTTAGGTATTCTTTATATAATCATGGTAATTAACAGAGACGTATGTCACATTTGTGATTATGACAGGGAATGCTAAGAAAATACGGAAGCCAAAACCTTGGAAGCATCCTCAGCCTATTACAAAGTCTCAGCTTTTACAGATGCGTGAGGAGTTTTGGGATACCTCGCCTCACTATGGTGGAAGGAAAGGTACCTCTTCTGGAATGTCATATCACTTGTGGCTCTTCACTAGGAATTTTCATAGAAATTAACCTTGGGTTGAGTAATATATTATTTTTTATAATGATTGAATTTATCTTAGGAATGAGAAGATACTAATTGATCTTTTGTTGAATAGGTGAAATCTGTCCTTTTTTTTCCCAAGTAAAAAAAATAAAAAATAAAAAAATCTATGAGTGACATTGAAATACAGAATAAAAGTGAGAAACCTTGAGAGCAATTACATTGAGAAGTGCAGGTCTAAGTTATTGGAAACCATATAGAGGGAGTTTTGGGAAGAACCTCAGAAATTGCCACCACAGTACACTGATTGGACTGTCATACATGTGTTCATCAATAACAGTCACTGAATGTTTAGGAATGAACATAAAGAAAACAATTGTAAGCTATTCTTGATTGCTTTGCCACATAAAATATTCAAGCCGAAGGGATGTTTGATTTGGATTCCCCTATCAGTTATTAGTTATTACATATGAATTGTCTGTCATGTCTCTAATCAAGCAATCAGCATGCGTAATTCAAGCACATAATTATTTTTAAAACATCACTCTGCTGATCTGAACTGTAAGTTTTGACCTGTAATGAGGCAGGGTATCATTATGCTGCAGTATCCATGAAGATTTTGAAAGGCCTATTCTTGACAGTTCATTTATAGATTTATAATTAGGAGGCTCCTTTCTGTTGACGTACAAGGAATATTGGAAAAATTTAGAATCTATATCAGAGTGGAGATGTGCTTTGTAATTTTAAGATTCCACTTTCCTTGACGACAGTTTGACCATTGGCATTGCTGGAGTTGTGCTTTGTAGATTAGGTTTTTACTTTCCTTAATAATGTTTTTGCCATTGACATTGCACAAGATCTATTTCTTCTCTCATGTAATATTTTACTTGCTACTTAAGAATGTTACGCTGCTTGCAAAGCCTACCACATATGCTTCTATTATCTAGTCTATATTTAGGATATGTTCAATTGATTAGAAATTATCTCTAGCATTAACAAAAGAAACGAAAAATAAAAAGGAAGCAAGCGATAGGATGATTTTGGAATAATGGATGGCACTAGTAAAGAATTTGAAATGACAATTCCTAGGATTTTTATTTAGTGCCAATTGTGCCTCGAGGATCAAGTAAATGTTGTAATTGGACCTGGATATGTTATAGGCTGTACAGGTTACCCCAAATAAATTACTGTAGGCAACTTTGGCTGGAGCTACTGCAGACTTGTGTCTCTATATCAGACACTAGTCATACTGATACAGTACATGTGACGATATCAACCACATGTCTACCTAGCTTGTGACATTCCAAGGAACATCATTAACAATCACTGAATCAGCATTTTGATCATTTCAGTGGTCAGTGAAAGTTTTTTGTTTTTTTGGAATTGGGGTTTAGAGGGGAGGTTACCGCATATGAAGATTAAATTTATCACTTCAGTGATTAATAGCTGTTTTGCTTTCCACAGTTGATAAAAAAAGGGATAGAAGAGAAGTTATCAAATATGAAGATCAGATGTTCATTATGCTGTCTTACCATCTATCTAGTCTTGCTAAAAGTTGCTATGAATGAAGATGAAAGGTTTTGAATTTTCTAGTACAAAATAAGATCCGGTTGACTTCACGTTATAAAAAATTGTTTATAATAAGCTTTCCAATCATTTATTATATCTGATTCTTAGATATAGATTCCAATTTTCTGGATGCCAGAGATTTGGGATGCTCTTCAAGCTGCTGCTGAAGCTGAATTATCCCTTGCACAAGCAATTGTGGACAGTGCGGGTGTCATCATTCAAAATGCCGATTTGACAGTATGCTACGATGAAAGAGGTACTTAATCCTTCAATTCCTTATTGCGTCACCTTTTGTGTTAAACACCAAATCTCTCTAAAAAAGTGGTGATTTTTTTGTTTGCAAAAACCAGAATTTACGGACTTCTTACATTTCCACGAGTTTCAAATTTTTCTTATGCGGCTAAAGTGTATTTTATGGTGGTCTTTCCATGCATGCCATACAAATTTGATATATTTCTTATTTTCACGGTTGTATTCAAAATGTTCCCGCAGGTGCAAAGTATGAACTACCCAAGTATGTTTTGAGTGAGCCAACCAATTTGATCCGAGAAACTTAAAGCAGAGAACAGAGATCAATTAGCACTGTGTGCACGGATTGAATGTAAATCATGTAAATTATCTCCTAAAATGCCTTTCAAAAAGTTGGGTCATTTTATTTCTTTAGATTTGCCACTAGATTTGCTGTGCTGTAAGTAATTGTCGTTAACTGACACCAGCATAGCAATTGTTTGTATTTAGTGAAAAGATGTGTTTTTTCACAAAACCTTAATAGCCAGAGGTTGGTTGCCGGGCTACTGGGCGGTGTTGTTTGGTGCTTGACCATATTATTGAGTTGAAATTTATTATATGACGATGAGTTTTCTCTCAGAAATGGGGCTTTATGGATTTTTTTATTGGTTTTTGGGATTTTATAGTTTTTCAAACTAGAATAACTTTGGAATTCGTATCAAAATGAATTTTCCTTTTAGATTCTCTTTATTTTTTATTTTAGAACATCAAAATGTTGAGAAGTAATAAAAATTATCAATTAAACAGCTTATCCATGGAAATGCATTTTAAACTCCCGCTCTCTCTTAGTTTACTGCATTTAGGAGCAGACCATCATGAATTATGCATGCTATTGGATTTTCAGGCATGGAGTAAAAGCTTTTTGCAAGAAAAAAAAGAGAGAAAGATCATGGGCGTACTTTTGGCAAATCGAAAAGGTAAGCTTCAGTTTCTACTGCTGAGTGCTTTTCTTTTCTTCTATTACTCACCACTGTCGAGCGTTGGAAATGCTAAACGAGTGGGGATGTGCGAGCGTCTTTCCCTGATGCAGACGGGCATCTGTGGTCAATCTTTCTTTGTACAGGACCACAGGTTTATGGGCTTAAGTGTTTTGTTAAAATTGCCTTGGCATACGGTTCTAATTGCTGTAATAATTATAACTGAGTATTTGGCAGAAGAGATTTCACGTGAGCAATTAGTAATGATAAACATGTATTGATTTCATACAACACAAAAGGTTTAGCATATCGATTGCCTCAAGGCCCTAATCCTCCATTCACAACGCCAAAAAGGAAAATGCAAAATGAAAACCACAAAAGAGGGAAGAGGGGGCAAAACGACGAAAATAAAAGAAGGTTATCAGATGACGTTTTCATATTTAGCTGGTTTGCTCAAACCCTCTTGAAGAACGATAGAATGTTGCCTTGTTTAGGGTCCTTGTTCCCTCCTTTCTTGTTCCCTGCTTTGCTTCCTGGATTAGACAGAGCAACGTTTCCTGCTGCTGGAGACTTCTTAGTCAGAGGTGCCCTGAATGTACGAGACAAGATTAATAGTGCAGTTACCAGGTACACGCTAAAGTTTTATCACCAGATCCTAAATGGCAATTGAAAACAAGAATCAACTAGGCAAAGCATACACCGAATACATGCAAGTGAAATTATAATGTAATAGTTTTGACCTGTTGTTAACAGTATTTGTAACTGCAGTATTTTCTGCTTTCTTTTTCGAATCCTGTGACTCAACTTTCTTAGTTTCTGTCTCCTCCCCTTCCCAGACTACCTCAGTTACTGCAGCAGAGAGAATGACATATTAACAAAAAAGGAAAACAAGAAATTAGGTTTTGTGGAACATTTCAATACTAGAGAGAAGAATCCAAGAAAGGAATTTAAAAGAAAAGGAAAACAAAAACAAGGAAGAAATAACCAAAATACAAAGATTTAACAGCTAGGATATAGAGCTTTTAAGCGAAAAACAAAAAATCTAAGTCATAATATTTCGTGGAGGATTTTCTGGAATTTGAGAAGGATGAGCACGGGAGTACCTTCTCGTCCACGCTCATCAATCCGTGTCTTTAGCACTTTTCTCCTTTTGGGGGAGTTAGGAGCAGCACCAACAGCCGTATCCTTCTGAGCATCACAGAAGGTGAAGTCACCCTGGATCTTCTCCAAAGAGGAAGTTTTAGAGTCAATGCCCTTTCCAACTGAAGAATCATCTCTCAACAACTGATTAGGTGCTCCTTCAGTTGATTTCTCTACCTTGATCACTGGTTTATCTTCTGCTTGCTTCTTGAAGTGGGGCTTCTCCAAAACCAAGGCTGTACTGCTTTGGCCCTTTGGAAGTTCTGGTGATGCTAGATTGACTGCATCTTCAAACTCATCATCAGAATAATCTAAAACTACCCTCCTTTTTCTACTGTTATCCCCATTAGAAGTTCGCTTAAAATTCACACCCTGAGCCTCATCATCACTGCTCCCAATTTCAGTTTCTTCACAAGCAGAAATTTGAGCTTCCGCACTCACTAATAACATGTAATAAACCAATTCAGAAATTGAAAAAGAAACAGCAGATACGAATTAAATCCGAGGTGTAGAATAGGAGCTTGTCTTGCAGAAGTCACATCAGAAAATCCTACATCCTAGTTAAGCAGACAATTTCCTTGTTGTATGGCAACCAAATAAAAACCTACCAGTAGGATTTGGAATGTGCTTATCATTATCAGCTTGTGCACTAGATGGCTTTGACTTGGCAGATGCACGACCCCACAAATTTGCCAACGAACCTCCATTTCCAGAAGAGGTTTTATCACTCTGGCCTTTCTTCTTATTGGCAGGCAAGAGAGAGACCTTTTCTTCATCTACAGTCTGCTTGGTAGCCAGATCATGAACTCCTGTTCCATTCCTTTCACTTTTGACACTGTTCACCAGATTGGGAGATGGAGGGCCAACCTTTGGGCTTTGCTGAACTTCGGTTTGCTTAGATGGTGGAGCTGTAATATTTTGACACAGTTGAATTACTGGGATTTCCACACTTTTGGTTGCAGCAGGTCCATCAACATTGTACTTAACATAGGAATTAAGAATCCCACAAAATCTGCAGAAGAAAAATTCAAGCACCAAGGAAAATAAGCTAATTTCTGCCGCAATTCATGAGAAGGGAGAGAGAGGGAAACCCTCAATATGAAACCATCCAAGGCTTGAAATATCTCATCTCATTACCCCCAACCAATTCCCACCCCCAATAAGAACACATTTGTGTGTACTAATTACATTAAAAAAATGAGTTCAAAGTGCATCATCAACAAACTTGACATAACCAGTCAACTCTCTTCTAGAACAGTTTAGTACTAATAGTTTTGTTGCACGAGGCAGGTCAGCAGTCAGAAAATTATTGAGGACCATCGGTTCAGGCTTTCATTGGCTGAATATTTGCAAAGAAATAAGCTGTTACAACAGCAGCTGCATTATTGTAACGGCTGCATATGAATTTCATAAATGAAATAATAATCATATCTAGCAATTCCATGATCTACACAAGTCAAATTCTTGTAAGATACTGGAACTGATTGCAGACTACAGGTGCATCATACCTGTTATCTCTTAAGCAATTATCAACTGTGAAGGATTGCTTGAAGAGCTCTTCTGCCTGAACAAATTCAGCATTCCAAAGTGCAGCTGGATCTTTTGGGATGCAAGCTTGAACACTATATACCTGAACTGAGCAATTGCCATTGAATTCTTGTTTAGCTTCTGCAAGAAAAAAAATCGAAAAAGGAAATCTCAGCATATCCCTGTATCCTTGTCTCAGGCACAACACTCAAGCATGGATGATACTAACAGACCACAAAATAATGCATGAAAATTATCTGCCAGCATCGGGTGCAACAGCATCGATCCAGAATCAAGTAGCCGAGGTATTGAAATAGACAAAAACAACTTTCATCACACATATTCATGTGAACGCATAATATGCTTGGTGCACTTCTATAATTCTTTGTTCTAATCAATTGAATTCAAAGAACTCCAACTACATTTCCATGGCCAATTCGAAGGAAAGAAATTCTAACTGCTAAACTCTCTTCCAGGAAGAGGGATCATGGATGAGCAAGGGTAAAAAAAAAAAGGTAAGTAAAAAAATGCTTAAATTGCTTAGGCGAAAGCACAAATCTATGGTTATGGCATGCTAACAAGTCACCTAATGATTCTTCCAGGACACATTATTGCAAACCTAAGAGCAGCAGCTAGCAATGCCACCCTGAAACCCATCTATTATAATGGGATAGATGGAAATCCTTGCGATTTCGAGTATCTCTCGTTTCTAACCAACAATAACTACAATGATGTTAGCACCATTCAAAGACCTGACCTTCAAGTTTGGGACCGGAAACAAGCCTTATATGGTAACTTGAAGGGTTGTTCTTTAACCAACCGGATAGAGTGTATACTACTTCGAATCCACTTCCGCGTGTGTTAACAAATTCTTGAAGCAACCTTAAGGAAGCAACACCAACCATTTGTTAATTGAATGCACAAACCAGGAAAATAAAAATAAAAATCACAAATTTCAGAGAGGAAAATTACCTTTTTGCAGCATTCGATGAAACCAAGAAATTTCGACTCAACCACTTGTATGAAACCTGAAACCAAGTGATTAAATAATTAATTAATTTTCTAGATTTACTAAAACTGACCCAAGATTACAACAACAAAACCCAGTGAAACTAAGGGGATTGAAGAGGAGTAGAAGTACCACTTGGAGTTTATCAGAGACAAGAACTTCAATTTCATCAAGAATGCCTAGGGTTTCCATTTGGGACATAATTTCTTCGGTTTTTGGGCTCAAAGAGAAATTAGAGATGGAAGAAATTGTGCAGGTGGATGAAGAGATAGAAATTACCAACGCCATCAATCAAGGACAAAACAAAATGAGAGTGTTCGATTTTCCCTCTACAAACACACTGGTTTCCCGCCATATTGTTTTTGGGGGGTCAGCGTTCTTTTTTTCAAGGGTGGAATAGCAATGCAGGCAGGTGACATATACCACCTGCGTTTTCCATGGATCCATATTCCAGGCCAAGGGTGCATCGGCTAGGCCCATAATTTAACAGGAAGAAAATGGATTAAATTATAGTGCTTGAACTTGGAAATAAAAGGGAAGATTATTACACTTGAGAGTATTGAATATGTGGATAAGGGGGTGGATGTGGAGATGAAAGAGACACTTGGGAGGTAAGGATAACGTTATGGATGGATATTTTACATTAAAGAGACGACTCTGCTGCCTTCGTCATCCAAAAAAAACTCGTTGGCTCTTAAAACTAATTTAGATGAGGATTTATTACACACCATTCTTTTTTGTACCACTAAAGAAAAAGTATATAATTTGATCATTAATGATGATAATTACAAGAATATGATATTAATAAAAATTACAAAAAAAATTACAATTTAAGATAAAACAATAACAACGACTCTATACATTAAAATGGTTGACTCGAGATAGTAAGATAATTATGGATAAATACTATTTTATTTCATTTTTTATAAATAAGAGATATTTTAATAATATTTGATATGATATAATGTTTATAAATATTTTTCATCTACTTTAAAGAAGACCATAGTAACATAACTTGAATATCTTGGGCAATGTAATGCATATATTATCATCAAAATCAAGAAAAAGCTTATAATATTAGTGCTTAGGAAAGAGGGGATTTCTGTGATAACTGTAAAAAGATATTGTCTTTATCTAGTTTGTGAAGAAAAAAAAGAATTAGAGTGTAAAGAATCAAAGTGGTGTAGAAAGATATCAGTTTGGAATAAGCCATTGACAACTAGGAATAGTTCCATAAATATTGAAAGTGTTATGAGAGTTTATTTTTAGGTAGCTTTATCTAAGTTGGCTAATTATACAGTGCTGATATGCCAAGGTGAATGGAGCGCAAAATCATTCACACGAGGGTCACTTGATGTGAGAAGGCCATTTGAAGATTTTTTAATTTTATGGCTCTAATAATCATTGACAACAATAATGCAATTCACTCAAGTATTCAAAGATGATCAATGTTTTCAATGTTTAATATTTAGCTTTTTGTTTAAAAAATAATTAAAACTTGAAGATAAGTTATTTTCAATCTAGAAAAAGTGATGAATTTTTTTTTAAAAAATTATTTTTCTTAGTTATTGCTATTTTCTATTTAGTTTGAAAATGTTATGCGATTTTTATTTTTTTCTATTTATTTTAGTAAATTCAATATTGAGATTAATAATTTTATCCTTTCCTTTTAGTTCAGGAATCCCTAAAACAAGTCCATAATTAAAACTTTTTATTTTTATTTTTTAAGGATAGATCTAGAATGAAAGAGTATAAATAAAATTGTTTAGCTTATTTTTCAGTAAAATATATCAAATTTTATTGTAGAAAATAAAACTAGAAATTAGGGTTGCTGGTATGTTGAACTTATTTTGTCAAGCTCGGTCTTTCATGTTGCTATCTTTTTTTTGTTTTTTATGCTTCGGAGTGCATCACATAAATAAATACACACAAATATATACGACCCACATGCATAGCGTCGTCCAAACAACTAATTCATGTGAGATGTTCTTTTATTTTCTAGTTGATCAAATTGCATAATTACATAGGAAGGAAACGATCGTTGTCCTTAGTTTTAGACTAGATAATTAGCTCCCGTTATGTTGTATATCGGAGCAAATTTTTTAAAAACCTAAAAAATGTCTAACTAACAAGAAATTTTTGGTTGGGAATGGGTAAATCTTGAAATTTTTAAACATAATGCTTGAGTTTTAATTAAACTATTTAGATGTTTTTATGATGTGATATAGTTAATTTGATGAATTAAAAAATAATTTGAATGATAAAAAAATATTATTTAATTTTAAGAAAAAATATATAAAAAAATATTTTAAAAAAATATTGAGATAGTGATATTTTGATTGTATCCGAAATTTATAGTTTAACCTACCAAACCCATAATTGGGTCATGAATTGCAATGTATTTAAAATAATTTTTTATTTAATTATATGATAATAAAAATAATTATTTACAAAATTAAATATAAACTCAATATCATAAGATTTGGTTGAGACAGCAATAACTTTATACAAATTAAATAAAAAAATCTAGTTTGAAATTAGTTTAAATTAATATATTAAATTTTCTACTCAAATCATGAAATTCAATAAGTTTAATATTTTTAAAAAATATTTATATTTAATTATATGATGAAATAATAGATCGTTGTAAAAACAAGCACTTGCTTAATGTTATAATATTTATTTAAGACAATGTTATAATATTTATTTAAAACCGTGATAACCTCATAAAAAATAATTATAAATAAATTATAAAGTTTAATTTTTAATTAATTTAAGTTAATATAGTAAACTCGCAATCTAAATTATATATCTTTTCTTTGATGTTTTAATCTTTAAGTATTTATTATTTTCTCAAAATAAATTTTTTCAATAATTAATAGTTCTATTATGATATTTATATAAATCATTAACTAAAATTAAACACCTTTCTAGCATCTTTGTTGATTATCATTGACTTTTTTAGTTTGATTTTTAAAAAATAAATAATTACTTCCGTACATTTTATTTTTTATTAATCAAGATCAAACATATTATATTTAAACTTAAATATAAAATACATATATGGTGTTAAATACTATAAAATACATATTAAATTAAATAAATTTCACAATTAATATTGAATTTATTTTTATTTTATTCCCTTAAAATTTTAAATTAAATGAAATACTAAAATAGATTTTATAGAATTATTCGCAACAAAGAGCATGCGCATTCCGAGTTATAGCTAGAAGACAACTATCATAGCGATAAATTTCTCGCTCAAAATTCTAGTCCCATGTTGTCGTCTACTCAAGTCTTACTAAATTCAGTCTTTCTCTCTTGCAAGTAAATGAAATTAACACAAACAAAGCAAGTAAATTCTTTTCCAACTTTTTATTAACTATTAATAAAGGAATATATATAAATTCGTGTGTGTAATATATACAAAACTTACTTGCAGCCTATTTATAGAGCTATTACTCCCCCCCAGCAGTTTGCTCTTGTGTTCCTCCATGAACTTTTCACCTATCAACATTTCTTGAAAAAACGGAGAGCCACTTTATGCACTGTTTTTTCACTGAAACCCAGCAGATTCATCAGAATTCGTTAATTATGTTCTTCTGGTTCAAGTAAATACATTTGTGCTGCGTTATAGCTATTTGTGCTGGTGTTCCTCACAAGGTCTTTGATGGGGCATCATTTTGTGTTTCTCACAAGGTCTTTGATGGGGCATCATTTTGCACCTTTATGAAAACTCGGTCATCTACTGCTTGTTTTACATCACAAGCAGCATATCCCAGTTTTATTGCTCCATTTCTCTGACCCCACCATGTTCAGAAAAGGAAAGTGTGCTTGGAGAAGATTTGTGTTCGATGCATTGGCGATAAGCTCAAGGCAGAAGCAAGTAGATCCCTGTTTGTCAAGTCCCCAACTTCAATTGAGGTTCTAGCAATTATCTGGAGAAGTGTCATAGTTGCTTCAAGAGCAGGAAATGACTCAAAAAGGCGACCTTTGCCTGAACATAATATTGGAAATCTTCTTTGGAAAGAACCTGTGAAATGCAAAGCTAGTGACCAAATAGAATTGGATGCCTTAGTGTGCTATCTAAGCGAAGCCGAGGGGAAAATTGACAGCCAATTCATGGCCGAAATACATGGCGATGAAGGGTTTTTTTTTTTTTTCTAGATTATCCAGCATCTGAAAGAAAAGAGAAATGTTTTCTGATGAGAATTGTGATCATATCACAACTAGCAATTTGTATAAATAAAACGTGTTGCTATGAAGCTGATTTCGACTGGGGTAAGCAATTTGGATGGGCACCAAGGCATTCAACATACATGATTCAATGTATTTGAATTACATTGGTTTGATGGAAACAAGAATGGGAAATGGAATTGAAGCACGGGTGAGATTGGATGAACAAGACATCATGGTATTTTGATGTAATATACTTTACATCATAGTCAAACAGGGTCACCAGTGAAGTTATGAGTTATGACTAGGATGCCGTAATACATCTTAATTGGCAGTGGCGTAATGTAAATACTGAAAGCATTTGCGAACACAAACCATCATGTCTTGAATTATTAACAAATGCACTTAGTTCAGTTCGATCTTAAGCTTTACATTGTCGACAATGATACAATTTATGTGTTCAGACTTCAGTGCTGAGTCTTAAATATTTACAACTTCACACGTCCATGACAATTACCATGCACTGCACACCTCGTATTGTTCGGTGTTTCTGGTTCTGCGAAGATGTAAACTTCATCATATCCCTTCCTACAGTAGGATAAAAGAAGAAACGCAAATCAGTAAATGCAAGTGCCAACCTTGGTAACAATAAATTTGTGTGCCAAACTAGGTTCTCGGAGTCAATTCACTTACCCAGCTTTCCCACAAAATGTGGGACTGTAATTGTAAATTAAATTGTCAAGTACCCTCCGAGCAGGTGGCCTGTTCAAGGACTTTCTAGCTTCACTGCAGCACAAAACAAACATTGAAAACAGTTTTTTTTTTTTTTCATCTCATTACTCTGCTGTGAACAACAAAGCACCATAGATAAATGAAAAGGTTCACGAAGCAGGCAATACGACTTTAATTTCCTTTGTTTGGACTTCTGACAGGGTTCTCAGAAAATAAACGCAGCAGAACACAAAAGTTTCAATATCAATATTGATAAGAGTAATATAGAATGAATTTAAGCACCATTATTAGTTAAAATGTCAAAATGTTAATAATACAGTGTTTATGATTTTCAAATGCTACTGGTTGTATTCGATACAACCACTGTAAACAACTTCAAATATATCTAAGCTTGCGTTATCATTTGATCATTCTCGTGCTTTCTGTGTTTTGAAAGGTCTGAACATGAACTATGCCTTCATATTTTCAGCTACTTCATATTTTCTGCTACAAAATTTCCATGAATACTAAGTTTACAACAGAGAATTAACCAGCCTTCTTAAACTAGTCCTAACATGCATGTGAATGAGTAGATGATTTATTGGAGCCTGTTTAAAATATGCAAAACCTCAGTTCAGGATGTCCAAGGCTCAAATTACATCCTCAGCACATCTCATAAAAAAGTTCGCAGCATAAGCTAATAACTTTTCAGCACAAAAAAATCCTCACCTAACAAAGAAGTTGGCAACATGTTGGGTCACTTGAATGGCATCCTCTGAGTGTGGAATCATTGATAACCCCCATTCAAAAGCATTTTTCTGTAATGCATTTGGATTTCAGTCACTAGTAATCCTACTACCATAAGCAATTGTATATTTACAGTAACAGTAAACAAATTTTGAAAAACAAAGGAGAATTGACACTTGTGCACCATACCATGAGGATCAATAATTCAATTACGTTTAGAAATTAAGCTGAGCTATAAAAATATTATGATGTTATTTTTATACCCTGCCACCTCTCACTGCTCCTTTTGCTATGGTAATGGTAATAAAAAATTGCCTATGTTGTTTGGGCATTTCTTTCAACTTCACAAAAGAACTCAGACATTAAAGGCACTTTAATATTTTTAAACTAAATACCCAAACTGATCTCTGTAAAAGTACCAGACCCAGCTTAAACACATACACGCAAGATTTTCTTATATGATGACCAGGTTTGGATATATTTTACATATAAAAGAGTAGGGGTGTGATACAAGGAGTGCAAATTGACAAAAATTTCTCCTGTAACTACAAAGCACAAACAGCTGCATCCCATTATCCCACAGTAACTTTTTTTGGGTATACAGGACTTCCTTCCTGAATTTCTTGATTATCTAAATCCATATTTTATACTTCAAGTATGGAATTTGCCCAACCAAAGATGAATCTCCACAGAAAAACACAATGGCTTTAATGCAAAGCACTTGATAGCAATACCTCGGGATGCCATTGGAAGGCAGTCACAGGATAGCCCCCATTCAAAAGCATTTTTCTGTAATGCATTTGGATTTCAGTCACTAGTAATCCTACTACCATAAGCAATTGTATATTTACAGTAACAGTAAACAAATTTTGAAAAACAAAGGAGAATTGACACTTGTGCACCATACCATGAGGATCAATAATTCAATTACGTTTAGAAATTAAGCTGAGCTATAAAAATATTATGATGTTATTTTTATACCCTGCCACCTCTCACTGCTCCTTTTGCTATGGTAATGGTAATAAAAAATTGCCTATGTTGTTTGGGCATTTCTTTCAACTTCACAAAAGAACTCAGACATTAAATGCACTTTAATATTTTTAAACTAAATACCCAAACTGATCTCTGTAAAAGTACCAGACCCAGCTTAAACACATACACGCAAGATTTTCTTATATGATGACCAGGTTTGGATGTATTTTACATATAAAAGAGTAGGGGTGTGATACAAGGAGTGCAAATTGACAAAAATTTCTCCTGTAACTACAAAGCACAAACAGCTGCATCCCATTATCCCACAGTAACTTTTTTTGGGTATACAGGACTTCCTTCCTGAATTTCTTGATTATCTAAATCCATATTTTATACTTCAAGTATGGAATTTGCCCAACCAAAGATGAATCTCCACAGAAAAACACAATGGCTTTAATGCAAAGCACTTGATAGCAATACCTCGGGATGCCATTGGAAGGCAGTCACAGGATAGTTGCGTGCTTGTACAGTGGAGACATAAACCTAAAATTGATGTTGGGAAAGGAATTAGAATTCTTCAAGTGTATAGAAAACTACATCACAAAATTATTGCATCCATTACCTGGTTATCTTCATCTGCACTATTAGTCAGGATCTCAAAGAAACTAGATAGATGTTCATTTTCCTGAAACCGTTGTGGTGAGATGCCATACTGTTGCATTGGAAGATCAGATAAGTTAGATAAAATGGGGAAAGCAGCCTTTCTGGTCAATGGATTAGTATTCTAATTTGAAAATATAAGTAGAATATTAAAGTTAAGACGGCCTTGATGCAACAAGCATGTTCAAAGGCAGGTGGAAAAACTTAGAATTGGAAGATGTAAACATTCAAGTATCATCTCCCCAATCCAGTCTAAATTATGGAAATGCAAAACATAAATATTTCCCAAGAAAGTGGAAACTCCAGATCACACTCCTGACAACAGCATCATCGTTCCGTCTTCCACTTGAGTGATACTGATCAGCCAGTATATTTTATTTTACTTTTGAGGGATCGTTCTTCAGTATAAGAGTATTAAAATATGGCCAGATATGGAGGAAAGTCTAATTTATATTTTCCTTTTTGGCTTCAAATTTCATGAATATCAAGATATTTTTAGATCTCCAGTCATGAGGAAATGGATAGGTAATGCTGGTTTATAAGACAGAACACTGCGCCAAAATAATTTTTTTTTTAAATATAGTCCTTTTTAAAGAGTAAAATGTCATATATTACAGAAATCTAAACAAAGAAAGAAACAAGAAACAGAGCATCACGTGTCTCTATTTGACCATGCAACCAAAGTCTAAAGGTACTACCAGTTTTGTGAGCTCACATGATGGTTTTGCATGACTAGGCAATCTGTACTCAACTTTTTAAGCAAAACTGGAGGAAATCTGCAAAGGAATATTAATGTTAACTTAGCAGTTTTTTGCTTGGTACAACTAAAAGTATCATTTTGCCAGTATCGAATAATTATAGAACTTCTATAAGAAAAACAATTCACAATAAATGTCCAAGTAGCTAGGCAAAACAGTTCCTGACATGATAACAAAAGACCTCCATTTATGCCTTATAGATTGTATAATGCCACATATCATGCTTCGCAGTGTGCAAACTGGCTAATAAAATTTCACACCACATCATCTTGTAAGTATTCACTTATTCACCACACATCCATATTGGATATTAGGTAACTATATCAAGTTAGGGCATCTTCTCCATGTCAGTAACCAAGTCACACAAAAATAAAGGATAAGCATTTGGCATGTCAAAGACGAAATTGAGATAACAGCATGTTAAGAATTAAGAAGTAAAACAAATAATGATGATCACGGAGCTATTAATTGGGATTCAGAGCAGTTATCTTACATATAAGAGAATTTGAAAAACTCTTTCGTTCAGTTATTGACAGAAAAGTTTATTGGTATTTACACTGTTTAACAAATTCATTAATATCCTTTTGTGGCTCTATAAAGAAACTAAAAACTTGGTAAGAAAATAAAATTAAGTGCATCATGTTTGATAAATACAAAAAATTGAGAATGTTAATACGACCTGGTATAAGAGAAATGCTTGAATTTTACCAAAGCAAACGAGATTTGGGGGGGGGGGGTTTACAGCGTGTATACCTCTGAAACACAGTTCCTTCGATACTTATGTTTTCCATAAATTGAAGAGTAGAAGCCTGATCAGTTGCATTATATGTTTCCAGAATTTGATTGTCCTATTTTCAAGGAAAAATAAGAGTCATGCTCATAACATTTCTGAAGTGGGACTATTAAGAATTTCCACTAACAAGAGTGCACTAATATTTGAAACAACTACTCAGACTTTTTGACATTGATGGATAATAAAGTAAACAAAACAATTACTCAGACATTTTTCTGGCAATAACTTTACCACCAACATCATCATTGCACTGTAAGGCCATATTTAATTTAATTACACATCTCACAAAAAAACAAAACCTAAAGTTTTACCTCCTCTCTGCATACAATCAGGTTAGGCAGCAATAGAAAACAACAGAAATAACCACCTAGAACAAGAACAATAACATTAGGAATAGAGTATGAGACAAGTGGCTTGGCAACACAAAACAAATACCAATTCCTGTAGAAAGGGTAACAGACTCGACAGATAGAAAAGGGGTAGAAAACCTAGAATCACCAAGCTAAATCCCAGATATCCACCAGGGCTTCCTTGAATCCAAGAGAGAAAGCGGAATCCACAGTGAAACACTGAAGGAAATCCACCGCTGTAAATTGAAACTGAAACTCTCAATTTATTGTCACTATGGCAAAAGATATGCATAATGTGTGTGCTTATACAGGCACACCAAAAGTCCTGAAGAGTCCTAATCACCATGTACTGCATATTTTAAATAACAAATAAATTGGTAATCCCTTCTTCTCGCACGGAATCAGTCTGACAAAATGGAAAATATGGGAATAATTGGAATGGGAATGTCTGATCACTACAGGCTATATATATACATCTGTTTTGGCCATATATTACCTCACTAATGATCATTGTCAGAATTTCAAAGCCTAAGCAGATGGCATACACTGGGAAATGGAAGCCTGCATCATTCCTTGCTAAAACTTCCTGCAGGTACAAGATGATTGTACTGACAACAGTTAGGGGAGGAAACTAAAAGTAGAAAATGTCGTTTTATTCTTTTTGGTGAATTCTAACCATATTGCAAACGAGGGGATACATCGTCTTGCAAAACAATTTTTTTATTGAAATCAATTTTAGTATGGAAGGTTTGTTTGAAAAAATTACCTACCTTGAAAATTGCCTTCGCAGTGTCGAAGTACAAACCAGTTTTAGCCCAACCTCCAGTAAAGAGCACTCCATTTACCAGATTGAGCTTCTGTAATGCAACACCAAACAAGCAAGCTTAAGTAACATTCATAAATTAGTAAGATTATAAAATAATGATAGCATACCCCTACACCGTGCAAGCATTGCATTCAAGCCAGACTATCCCTATTAATGATCATGCACAAAAACTTTAAAAATTCAGATTTTGTTTTTGTTTAATTTCATTTTCATTTTCATTTTCATTTTCATCAACAAAGTTTCTAACTCCAAATCATTATCTCGAATAAGCAGCTACTTAATTTCAGAATTACTTAAAAGTTTTCTCAATGACAATCGTTTAAAAAAAATTTCCTTTTCAGTTTCCACTTCACTTCCTCTCCAATCTAATCCTCATATGATCCAACCTACTCTAAAATCAATCTTTGCACTTCTCCTTAAAGAATGTAGATACCTCAAAAAGAATCTCTCTTGGCTCGTTATAAATCAATGGAATAACCCTAGCACCAGCTGATTCGACAAACTTCACGTACGACGCCGCAATATACGAAGCGTTCGTCGCGTTATTAAGCCTCCCGGAGGCACCGTCCCCCGGATGACTCAAAATTCCAATCACCGGACGGTAATTCAGATTTGTGTCGGACGCCGGACACCTAGGCGCCGAAGGCGAGTCATCGACGAGTTGACTCGGGAGGAGAATCGAAGGAGAAGTTATAGCTGTTGCTGATCGAGCTAGGGTTAGCTCTTTAGAGAGCGAGATTAAGAAAGGGATCCAAAGGTAATTCCACATATCTGGGGAAATAGAAGATGAGGTGGAGGTTGAGGGGAGAGAAACGGAGGTGTCGTTTTGGCGATCGGAGGCCTTGGTGGTAGGGGTAGAAGGGGAATTAGAGAGGAAGTGGGACGACATTTTGGGAAAACAGGAAGTGAAGGAAGTTAGGGTTTTTGAGAGGAGGAGGCATGCGAGAGAGGGTATTTGACATTGAAGAGAGGAGGGGGGCGGTACTGGCGGGGATGCGAGGAGACGGTGAGAGTGACGAAGTGAGCACGGCAAAATGGACAAAAAGGAAAGGTCAGGCAGTGATTACGCAAGGATGACAAGTGTGACAGGACAATCGGAAACCAGTTATCTGCTTCCACGTGTATATGCTGTCGTCGTCTTTAAATTTAAGGGGTAACAATGTCCATTTATTTAATCACTTGTTTTATTTAATTTAAAGGACAGAATAGACAGGAAGATTCTACGCCAACCATCATCTTATATCTCATGACAGATTTTATTATTTAATTGTTTTTTTAAGATTAATATATGTATATAGCTAAATTAATTTTATAAATTTTAAAATTAATAATTATATAAGTTTTTAATAGTTTTACTCAAATTGATAATTTTAAAAAATAAATTTAAAATTTAATAGACTGATTTATATATTTTTAATTTTTTTAATGTTTTTTTTTTTTTAAAGAAGGTGTGTTTGGTATTCATCTATTTATTTTTTCCATTAATTAATTAATTAATTTGTCAGGTGCTGTTGGTTGTCATTAGAATGACGTATTTCTTCCATATTATTTTTGGTTTTCTACGGTTGTATATTCCTGCTATATCCTATCCACAATGTACCAAGAGATGCTCTTCTTCGCTTTTAAGAGATGGGGATATGCAAACCACAAACCGATCTTCTTTCTTTGTTTTCTTTTTTGATAAAGGCCTTCTTCAAATAAAGGATAAATAATTGTGTGAGAGAGATGATAGCATGTGACGAAAAGTAAATAGAAAACAAATCTTTACATAGAAGTTCTGACAACAAGAGAAAGGAAGGCAAAGACTCTTTCAAGCTCTTGAAAGGGATTGAACACTACAATTTATAATAATAATAATAATAATAATAAAAGGGATTGAACACTACAATTTATATATATTTAGATTGTTAATTATACTTAGACTGGTGATAAAAGATATATAATAATAATAATAATAGTAATAATAAACATTGTTAGCGGTGCATAAGTTGCTTGTTTCCTAGTCAATTAGCATGTATGAACTATTTAAAATATGTTTTAAAATAAGTTGCTTGTTTCGTAGTCAATTAGCATGTATCAACTATTTAAAATATGTTTTAAAATAATTGATGAGAATATACCATGAACGCTTCCATTCCTTTTCTTTCTTTCTTTTTTTGTCGAAATTAGTGTTAATTGTTTTATTGTAGAGTTATTTTTCAATATTGTTGTAATTGCTTTTTCAAATAATTTTTTTATTAAAATATATATTAATGATTTTTTTATATTTTAAAAATTATTTTTAATATCAACACATCAAAATAATTTGAAAACACTAAGAATATATTAATTTGAAATGAATAAAAAAAATAAAAAATTTCTAAATTTTTTCGAAAATATTTTTAAAATACAAAAACAAATAAGCCCAGCTATTTTTATATAAAGAACTAGGATCTACAATTATTAGTATATATTATAAAGTGGACATATCAGACTTTAAAATGGTAAATGATATGTGTTTTTTGGCTAATAAATGAAGAGGTTATAGGCATTAAAAGCTAGGGAAAAAATCATTAAATTGTGTAAAACAAATATGAGAATTAGGTTCCTAGAGATTGAAGACAACCTCTCTATTCCAATTAGTAAAATTTCGTTTGTTTGCAAAAAAATTATTTTTTTAAGTGAATTTTGGGGAAAGTGAATTTTTAAAAAGTAAATTATTTTTTGATGTTTAATAGTATTATGGAAAATAAACTGAAAAACACTTTTCAGTATTTGGTTATGTTATAGAAAATAAATTAAAAAATAATTTATTAATATTTTATTTTTCTCAAGTTTATTAAAATAATGAGAAACAAATCTTACGAATTAAAAAGGTTGAATGAGAATGAAATTGAAAAAAAATATAATTTCATAAATTATCTCAAATAAAATAAATAATAATAAAAATAATAAAGATTAAATCAAAAAAAAAGATGAAGAAATTAAAATAATAATAATTAACATTTCATAAAGTATTTCAAATAAAATAAGTAACAATCAAAAGAATGAGGACCAAATTTGATAAATAGAAAATTTCAATAAAAAAAATGATAGGAGAAAAGTAAATAACAATTATAAAAATAAGGACCAAAGTCAATATAAAAATTAAATTTTAAGAAATGAAATTGAGAAATAAATATACAAAATATATATATATATATATAACAATCAAAAATTTGAGGATTAAATTTAATATAATCAGCAAATAATGACATTTCTAAATTTTTCAAAACTTCCGGAGAGTGTTTTCCGCCCAAATTTTTCAGGAAAATACTTTCCTGAAAACCAAGTTAAATTTTCCTTTGACTGGAAAGTATTTTTCGTTGATTAACTTTCCTAACATCAAACAAATATAAAAAGTTTGGAAAATAATTTCCTGAAAATCACTTTTCAGAAAACAAATACAAAAAAAAATACTTTTCTAAAAATCAAGCCAAATTTTTTTCTAACTGAAAAGTATTTTCTGTTGACTGGAAAGTGTTTTTCGTTAACCAATTTTTCTAAAAATAAATAAATACAAGAAAATTTGGAAAGTGATTTTTCAAAAATTATTTTTCATAAACATTATCTAAATTTATGAATTTATAGTTTTTCTCTTAACTTTTTGGGCGTGGAATAATTAGTCGGGTTATCATGAGCACAAATTAATTAATTAGAGACTAAATATACTTTCTCAATTAAACTGTTAATGGGGTTATTATGAGCACAAATTAATTAATTAGAGGCTAAATATACTTTTCTCAATTAAACTGTTTATTTCAATAGTTAATGTCAGCTAGCTTTGATTTTATTCCCCTTGTTTTTTTCGGCCTGTTTTCGCCCGGGGAGAGGCTTCTTGCATGATTCCTTTTTTTTTTTGTTTTCGTGAAGTGGCTCATGTCTTGCTATTTATCTCTGTATTTGTCTAATTTTTTCACGTAACATCACAACTTTTATTCTGGCTCATCTTGTCTGTCTGGGAGGCTGGGTGACTTGTTTTTTAAATAATTTTTTATGTTAAAATATATATTAATAATTTTTTTATTTTTAAATTATATTTAACATTAACATGTCAAAATAATTTTTTAAAAATAAAATATATATTAATTTAAAATAAATAAATAAATAAAAATTTAAATTTTTTTAAAAACACACTTTTAAAACGTAAAAGAAAACACCCTTTATTTGTAGATAAGCCGAATAATTGATCTAAAAGAGACACTGTAGCTGCTTTTCAAATATTCTTCTTCTTTCTTTTATTTTGACTCCTGTTTTGCTTTCAGTTTTTCTATTAGTTGATTCACTTGCACTTATCCAATCCTCTTGTACAGGACTCTTTAGCTGTAACTTTATCACATAATGCCAAGACATCTCCTGATCACATGCTAAAGAGATTTACAGCCGTATTACACCATTTGTACACACTTTTACTAAGTAAAGCGAATTTTTAATTTGTTTCTTACTGATATATTTAAAAAGATTCAACATCTAGTTATACTATAGTGCGAGTTATTAAACTGATGCACATAAGGCTTGCCATGGATTTGAACTTTGTGAATTTTTGGACAATTATTAAAAAAAATATTAATAATTTGATAGAAGTTGGGTTGATATATTTCTTTGTAAACATCAGTAGTTTCACTCATATTTATAATATTGATGTTGATACTAGTGTTAGTATTAATAATCATTTAAAAGATAATAATCTTGATAAATATCTTAGAAATAATAAGGAAAGTATAGGTAATGAGATTGATTTTTTAGTTTGCATGAGATTCCATCTAATTATTTATTTTAGGTTGTTAAATTTTAGTTAATGAAATTCCATGGATATAATTGCATTGTATTATATTTTTAAATTATTTAAATTATATATGAGTTTTTATTTGAACTATGTATTTTAAAGTATTTGAAATTTTATATTGTTTATTTTATTTTTGTTTTAATTATGTTATATTGCTATTTACTAATTGATTGTAATTATTAATATATAATTAGTTAATTTTTTTAATTAATTTGACTGGAGTTTACATGGTATTTTTTGTGTTGTGTTTAAAAAATATTGGTATTAATTGTTACCAACATCATTTTAGTTTTTAGCACACCGTTATGAGCTCTTATTTAAATAAAGAAGTAAAATGTTTGAATTAATTGTTATTAGAAACTTAATTAATGAGAGAGAGAGAGAGAGAGAGAGGTTGAAATAAAAATGGAGGGGACAATGAAACATAGTGCAAGAGACAGAAAGAGAGAGAGAGAGACAGAGAGAGAAATAGAATAAGTTGAAGTTGAAAAAAGATTGAGTTAGAGCGAGATGGATTGATGAATGAAAAAAAAGATGGAAAGGCAAGAGAAGAATACAAATTGTCGTTCAGGGGATCAACTGAATATTCAATCTCCATTATTGAAGTATAAGCACCCAAGTCCACTTTACAGCTTGCCACCAACCATTATTCAGCAAAAGAACACTGTGAAACTCCACTGTCTACACCTTTATCGCAAGCGTTCAAAGTATGATCACCCGGGCCAATCTCAAGCGGACGCAAAAGACTTTAATTAGCACTTTAGCAGCCGAGCAGGAAGGATGTTCGAAGAAAGGCAGCTTTGAAAGAATTATGAGCGCTGACATTTGGTTAAAAAAATGGAAGTCCGTTCTTTTAAATCATCTGGTGATTTTGTTTTAAAGAATGATAATTAACAATGTATTTATAATATTTAATTTAAATTTTTAATTTAATAATATGTTTTAGAAAATTTTCAAATAATATCAATGACTTTTCAATTTATTAATAATTTCATTTATAAAAAAACAATAATTATCAACACAATAATAAATAAAACAGTTCTTATAGTCTCTGAAATATATTGACAAACATATTTTATCATTATACTCATATGTAATAAACACTATGAATTGTGTCATAGAGAAAAGAAATAGTTTTTATAGTTTTTAGGATATATCAACAAACATATTCTATCAGTATACTAGTATGTAATGAATACCGTGAACATCAAAGAGAAGGAAAACACTTCTTACAGTCTCTACAATATACTAACAGAATACTTCTTACAGTCTCTACAATATACCGATGGATACATTCTCTCAATAATATTATCTATAAAAATTACACGTCATCATGTTGTTTATTTTTTTTTTCATTTCTTAATTTTACACTTGTAATTTTCTTGGTATATATCGAGATAATTTTCTGTTAGTGTTTGTCAATGGATATAGAGATGTAAAATTTTGTTGAAAAAAGTCATCACAAAATACCAATAATTTTTTTTTATTGGTGTTTCCGTTTACATTCACTAATTTTTTGGTAATAAACCAAGTTACTTCTTTGTTATTAGAGAATGCAAATAGTGTGTGTTCATGTGCGTGTCTGTATGGATATTGGTAATCCTCTAATTTCATTTATCTCCGCATAAACAATTAGGGGGTGATAAAGTCATGAAAATATCATATTGGATTTGGATTCTAAATAGCTACATCTTGAGTTTAATATGTATAGGCTTTATCTCTGGAGTCTTTATTACAATAGGGACCTCTAATATTTATATCAATAACTTACAAGAGGGAAAGAAATTATAACCAAAAGAGCTTAAGATAATGAATTTTATGATAAGCTTGTTTTCTGTTTGATTTCTTGAATGGACTTGGTAGAAATATTATCATTGTTTACTTGATGATCCAATATACTTATACCTCTCAATCATTTAATCTTGCCTTATGGAAAGTAAAATAATGATTAAGAATAATTGTTTTTCTTGGTAAGTGACTTGAAAAGTTGAGTCATTGGTTATTATACATTTTTATATCATTGATGGAAAGGTTAACTCAGTGATAATTAGTACGTGAGATTGACACCCCTTTAAAGATATAGGTTGGTGGGAAAGCCAATAACAAGGAAGTAGGATTCTTTTGAGGTGACATGTCGATAGAATATAGCCATTTATTGGCAAGAAAGATAGGCTAAGATAAGCATTATATTGATAATTTATGTGTATGCAGAGGGCAATATGGTGCTGTACTGACTTTGTTTGAAGTTGTAGCCCTGCATTGTGATATATACTAATTGTTGGGTTTCCTAAAAAATTTCACACGAGGAATTAGTCCTAAAGTGGTTGGGATGAGGTTGAGGAACAAGTGTTTAGGCAGGAGCAAAGAGCATTCCCTTGAGCTGGGGAGCAATCCTTCATGACAAAAGGGTAAAGTTGTGAGAGATAAATAATGTTTTTTTTTAATTCTTTTTTTTCCTTTTTTTTCTCTTTTTAATTCAATTTTGAAGACTTAATTGAAGAATGGATTGAAGTAAAGGGATTGAAATGGATAAAAGAGAGAATAATTTATTGTACTCCAATGACTTTCAAATTTTCTTTAGAGACTATATAGATTTAAAAAGATCACACAAACAATCTAATAAATCATTGAGGATGTGGTCTTTACAAAGCAATTCATATTTATCTCGTTTTGTACTATTTGTCTTCAACCAATCATTGTTTTTAAGTGTAAATGTAAAAAATTTATGCACATTCAGAACAAGAAGAATGTAGAATATCTTTAAAATATTCAACATGAATCTTATCTCTTCCCAACTAACAAGATTTCTTCCATCAAAATTATTTAGCTTCACGGTCTTAAACTCTATTACAAATTGATATGTTACCAAACCTCGTTATTTTTGTATTTCAAAAATATTTTTGAAAAAAATTAAATTGAATTTATTTTATTATTTACTTCAAATTAATTTATTTTTGTATTTTTTAAAATTATTTTAATGAACTAATATCAAAAATAATATTTTAAAATAAAAAATATTTTAAAAAATAACTATAATTATTTTAAAATGCACCTTAAAAAAATCTAATTAGATGAAAAAGTGAAAGATTGAAAGAAGGAAAGAAAGGTAATTCCACCCGCATGACAGAAAAAATTAAAGTTGGGCAATCATGCTAGCAGTAACGAGCCCACGAGAACAACATGTCCCCTTTTGCATTATTTGTGAGGGGACCTCACACACTTTACGGAGTCAAGTCACACACACACACACACACACACATATATAACTCGTACGAAGTAATATAGAAAATGTTAAAATCTCCCATTGGTGAACAGTAAACAGGAACACTACTGTTGAGGTCAGTGAAGTCATCCATGCTCTCCATTATAAAACCATGCCTCCAGTCTCACTAGGAGCTCATAAGCTAGAGTATAGTAGATAGATTTAGAGTTCCTGAGCATTTCAGAGAGAAAAAAACCTCTCCGTTATGGCTTGCAAAAACTTCTCCGTTATGACTTGCATGTCTCTGTTGGCCGGTGGCTTCATGCCAAAGTCGACCTTGGTCCGCATGCCTCATACCAGGCTATGCTACCAGCGTAAAACTTTGATCATGTAGGTCAAGTTTCCCATGCATGTGGCTATATATTTGGAAATTTTCTTGTCATTTCGCTTACGAATTTCTGGATCTCATTCCAGTCCAGTCAAATAAGTGATGAACATGCATTGGACAGTTTTTCTTCTTCTTTATTTCCTTCTTCTTATGGTCGGGTTGAGCCGTGAGGGTTTTCGTACACACGATTTAATCTTCTTCTTCTTCTTCTTCTTCTTTTCGCTGGGGCTATATCAATGGTTTCTTAACCACTCAGCTGATAGTTCATTAATCATTTTCATGTGTTAGCCGAGCAAAAAAATGTTTTTAGATTATAAAGGTAATTTTGAAAGAGTTTGGGTTTGTTTATAAAAACAAATGACTGACAGCCAATTTAACTAGGAATTATTTAAGGTCTTTCTTTAATGATTATCTTTAGTGACATTCACTTGATTTAGATATGAAATCTCACTAATTACGTCCATGTCATTATCCTTTTCTTCTTGTGTGAGATCAGAAATGCTAAACGTGGAGGTGAAATTAGTCACGGGGGCGGTGGCAAAATCAATAAAGGAGGAAAACCCAAGGATACGGCTAATGATGCAAACGAGAAGCTCCCTCTTGGCGGCTTCAACAATGAAAAAGAAAATAAGAAGAAAGGCGAAGAGAAAGTAGGCGATAAAAGCGAAGAGAAAGTAGACGATAAAACTACAGTGAACAATAGAGCCACTGGTTAATGGTCAATTAAAAAGTGCA
Organism: Populus euphratica; assembly: GCF_000495115.2. NCBI lineage: Eukaryota > Viridiplantae > Streptophyta > Magnoliopsida > Malpighiales > Salicaceae > Populus > Populus euphratica. The sequence goes on from NW_011500108.1 coordinate 158,499, forward strand.
GGACTGTACGGTGAGCTGGGCTCGCCATGGAAACAGTGCTGAAAGATTGATATTATTAGCAGGGGGGACTCCATCACGTGTGTTTCTGTTCTGGCAGCTCTGAACTGCTTGCTAAGAAGCAAAATGAGGTTGCCTAGTTGTGTGAAATAGTACTGGACGTCGAGTTTTTCTTTTTGGTTCTGTGTTGCTTGAGAATGACAAGATATGTTTATAGGTTTGGATAGGTTTGTAGTAGCAAAAGTTAAGTTTATGCAGTATGTAGTAGCTAGGGCTTGGACTTAAGGTGCTCGTAGTTGCTTCTGTATGGTGAGGAAAAATTGGCTCTCCACTGCTGTACTTCTCTCTATTATATTTCTAATGTATTTGTGAGTGATTGCAGTAATGTATTTTTTTTTAAAATGTTTTGTGGTTGAAAATATATTAAAATAATAATTTTTTATTTAAAAATCATTTTTATATCAACATATCATATTAAAATAATCTAAAAAATATAAAAAATAATTTTAAATAAAAGAATCTCTAATTTTACCCAACTTCCATTTACTATGCAATGTAAAAAGGGGCTACAAGTCGACTCAAAAGGAAGTCGTACCATTGTTCATGTATTTTTATTCAGTATATATAGGTCTATAATTGAGGGTGTTTGGTAATCCATTTGCTAAGCTTATTTATCGAAAAAGCATATCAAATTACCTGCATATTTATCAGTTTCCTTTCCAGTTGTTTTGACATGAGTCATATTTGATGAACAATGGCGATCATTTGTTTGCTTCACAGTCTTCGAGGAGTCTATTACAGCAGCTCTTCTAAGATGCCTATCCAACTTAAATGTCTCGGGCAGGAGCACCTGGTTTCAAGGAAATTGAGATAACGTGGGATCTAGTTTAAGAATGTTAGATTTTAGATTTATTTTTAAAAAATTATCAGTATTATAAATTTTAAAATTATTAAAAATTTATTTGATTATTAATTATAGAATTTCAATATATTAATGAAGAGATACGCATAAATTCACCCAAACATCCATAATTAAAAATAAAAATTCTTGATGGACTTCTAGATTGAAAATAAATATTAAAATTCTATATTTTAATATTAACGAGATGATATATCATCGCGTTGCCACTAGTTTATAAAATAAATATACTTAATAATATTATAATTGTGAACCAATTCTAAATAAGTAATAGAAACTAAAGGTATGATGGAGCGATCGAAAAAAAATTAACTTTTTTATTAATAAAAAATAAAAAAATTACAAAGTTAAATTATCTACCAACTTAATATTAAAAAAAAACCAACAAAGATGATTTTGGAATGAAAAAACCCATGAGAAAAAACATTATAGCAATTGACAATGTTTTGTGAGGAAAACTACAATGTTTTTTTAATAAAATAAAATAAAATAACCATTTAGAGAAATACAGTAGCAATCCACAGTATTTTGTGATAAAAACTATAACGCTTTCCCTATATGATTTAGCTTTATTGTAATTATAATTCTTAACCAACTTAATATTAAAAAAAATAAAATTGACAAAGATAATTTAAAAAAAATCATAAAAAAATCATATAAGAAAACACTGCAATAATTCACAGTATTTTAAAGAAAAAATTACAAAACTAAATTATTAATTAGCTTAATATTAAAAAAATAGATATAAATAATTTTAGAAAAAAATACAAAAAAGAGAAAAAAATCATATTATAGACACTGTAGCAATTTATAGTGTTTTATGATAAAAACTACAGTGCCTCTCTATATAATTTAACCTTTAATGACTTGTAATTATAATTTTCAAACAGCTTAATATTAAAAAAATAAAATTGACAAAGATAATTTTAAAAAAATTATAAGAAAAACCATGCGGAGAGACACTATAACAATCCACAATGTTTTGTGAGGAAAGTTACAGTGTTTTCCCTATATAATTAAGTTTTATTATAAAGTTAAATTTTATCCAACTTAATATTTTTTAAAAATAAAATCGACGAAGATAATTTAAAAAAATATTACAAAAAATAAAAATACAAAAGAAATTGGAAAAAAATCATGTGAGGCAAAACTGTATCAACCCATAGTGTTTTGTGAGGAAAAACTTGTATTTACTTGTAATTGTAATTCTTAACT
>NW_011500108.1:163586-166751 GCF_000495115.2 Populus euphratica
TGCTGAACCCTCATATTACCTTTACGAGGGTGATCACTGGAACAATAAGAGACCTTTTTTTTAGAGATCAAATAGTAAACTTACCCTATGTCTCATGTAAAAGAATTAGAACATATCCTTAGGGTGTATGCTCTGTAATATCTTTTGTATCAAAACAAGTCTAACGTAAAAACATCTTGAATTGCAAGACATGTGAACGAAATGGACACCATTGCTAAATTTCCCATCATAGAATATGAGAAAAAAATTGAATTGTCATAATTGGCTAAAGGTAAACTGCCTTAGAAGCGATGCTAAGAAGCTGTCACCAATTAAGAACTTGAATTGCATTATGAATAAGGTGAACAAGTTAATGATTCACTTTCAGAATGTGGATAATGATGCATTTTTTAGGAAATACGGACGTTTGATGGAGATTGCAAGGATAAAAGTACTAAGCCTAGCTGTATGATCTTTAGTTCATTTTTGGGATCCAGACTACCAGTGTTTTTCTTTTAGAAACATAGCCTTGTGTCCCACTATGAAGGAATATGGGATGTTGACTGAGTTTCCAAACAATCTATATAGATTTTATTTTCCTTTAAAATCTAATAAGATCATCCCCAAACTGTTAAAATTGCCTAGAATTGCCAAATTAGAAATTTTTTTGGAAAAGAATGCTACCGGTTTGAAATGGAGGATGCTACAAATTTAACTAGAAAAGAAGTTAGGATCAGAAAAAGAGAGATTGATTGCCTTGGGTATTTTTGGCCCTATGTTGTTCCTAAGCCATACTAGTATAGTGAGCTTGGAGGCCGCTGTTGCTTATGTAGAGTATAAGAATAAACAAATCAATCTAGTTGCTGTTATTTTAGCTGAAACTATCTTAACACTTAACCATTATAGGAGGACTGAAAAAAGAGCAATGAGATGTTGCACGCAGTTGTTGTATATTTGGATGTTTAGCCATATCAAAACAAAAAAACCTGTCTTTAATACTTTTTGGTGGTTCACCCAAAGACCCCTGAAATTAGTAGAAGAAAAAGAAGAATGAGGAGATCTAGACAACCAAAGTTGGGTTGACAAATTAAAAGGTTTGCCTAATAGTGATTTCAAGTGGAGAGCCCCATAGATAACGACAGTGAAAGTCCTGATGAGTTATGAAAAAAGACGTTGAGTGCCATTGATAGGGATTATAGGTTATGTGAGTTATGCTCCTGCCCTGGTGGTAAGGCAACTTTGGGGCATGTAGTTTGTTCTAAAGACTATAGAAAGTTTTAGAGATCATAAAACAAGTTTGGAAGCATCTGGTTTTGTTTGAGATAGAAGGTTTACAGGTTCCATATGCAAGTGAAGGATATGCAAGATGGAGGGACTTAGCTCCTTTAGTCATGCCTTGAATAGGAGTCAAATCTCCTCAAACTATAGAAGTGCTTATTAAGAGGAAAAGGGTCAATAATGAAGAGGGTTTGAGAAGACAAGTGGAAAAACTTTAAATAGAGTTGAGCAAAAGCAAAAAAAGACTAGGCAATGTTGGAAGAAATGATGCATGAGCAAATATAATCTAGAGATGCGAGAATAACAAAGCTTGAGTTAAAGCTGGGTGAGGAGAAGATTGCTAGTGAAAAAAGTTAGAAGGAGCTAGGAAGGATGAGTTTAGATTGGATGCAAAGTTGCTCTGAACTTGAAGCAATGGATATTGACTTTAACGATTGCCAAAGAAGCGTACAATATTACTAAGAAAAGTTTGCGCAAGTTCAATTCGAACTGATGGATAGGATATGGAAGTGCGAGGATTTGACCAAGAAATATATGGAGTTAGAAGGCCGTTCGATAGAGATTACAAAAGAACAAAGTAAAAGGAAAGGTTTTGAGGTTGTTAAAGCAAAGTTAATAGTTATGAAGGATAAGATAAAAGTTATAAGGATAAAACTTGATAAGGAACTTGAAAACATAAAGTATTTGGGCGAGAAGCTAGTAGGAATGGAAATAGACACCAATAAAATTGCTTTGAATAGAAGCAATATGTTGCTCGTAAAAAAAAATGATCAAGACAGATAAGTAAATGGACGAAGTTGTTGTACTTGTTCAGATTATTAGAATCAATGCATAAAATGTAGAAGGGGACATTATTCGCTATCGCCGAAGCCTAATCAAAATCGATGCCTTGCTAGGGAAGATTAAGAATCGCGGCTTTGCCTTTTTACTTTTGGTTAGAGATTTTATGGAGGAAGTGGATTAATATATTTTGTATTTTCTTTTTTTATTTCTAAATGTAATAAACTTATCACGCATTAATGAAAAGGGCGTTGAGTAATCTTCTTATGCAAAATCTGTGTCTTGGTGAATATGATTCAAGCAAACGAGTCGAAAGGCAATACCATCAATGTGATAAGAGAACCTATTTTTATAAGGTGGTGGCTATTATTCGTTCACAAAAAGGTTGCATCCATACCCGATATACAAATGCATTCTTATCACAATTATGCATTTTCTTATATCTATACACGTATCTGCAGACTTAGAAACATAGATCCCCCTTTTAGAATCTACAACACTCGATTAAAGAAAAGGATGGAAAATAAAAAAAGGTCACACTCAAAAGCTCAGTACCAAATAAGAGCTTAAAGGAATTTGGAATGATGTTGCGCACTTAATCGGTTTGCTTAAGCAAATTTTTTAAGAAAAGTTTTTCCTTCTTTAATGAGATTATGCATTTTTAACATCTTAATGATTTTACACATCACTTTCCATGTTCAAAGTGGATCTTCCAAAACAAACACTTGCACTTTACACTAAAAATGAATGACCAAACTTTAAAAAATCTATAATAGTTGTAGAAGAGGAAGAATGAGAGGAAAATAACATTAGGGAATTGAAAAAATTAATAAAGCAGCATGAACAAGCTTGAAATCATAGATGTGGGCGATGAAGAAATCAAGAGAGAGTTGAAAATAGGGACTTTGATCAACCCTAAAGAAAGAGAAGATTTGACTGTACTACTCCGAGATTATGTAAATGTTTTTTTTTTTCCTAGTCTTATAAGGATATACCTGGTTTATATAGGGTACCACTAGTAAAAAGATGCAAATCAGTTAAGTAAAGTGATACGACCAAAAGATTGTTGTCTTCTCCCAAGTGCAGGAGTGTCGAAGTAATAAATAACCTGGCAAGACCGGGGTCGAA
>NW_011500108.1:167483-174989 GCF_000495115.2 Populus euphratica
CGAGCTGGAAGACATATTCGAACTTCTTTGTTGTTGCTACAATTTGGACTTGAAAATGGCCTTTTTAGATCTGAGGCTCCAGATAAAAGTTGTAGGCCTATGTCTTACCTATCCATCCATATAAAGTAGACTTAAATTGATATCTGCAGCTCTATGATATGACCCAATTAATATATGACCCAATCACTAAATAATGTTCCGGTTTGGATTGCACCGACATCTCTTTTCTAAGTTTGGCCATCTCTTTGTCCTTTCAATTTTAGTTCTCAATTTCATCAATCAATCCTTTCATTTATGTGATAGGCCTGCAATTGAAATGAATATTTACCATAAATTAAAGGTATCTTATACTAATATTATAAAACATGCTTTAGTTAAGGAGTTATTGATAGTTCAAGTGCAAAATGATGATATAAAACCTTGATAAAAATACACTTTTAAGTATCAATCATAAAGGTTGAGAAGGACTAATTCAAACATCTTAATCAAAGTACAGGCAGAAATTGAAAAGCAATAGAACGCTGATTTTCTAAAAGTAGTCAAGTATTCACAATGGGTATCCAACATAGTTGTCGTGCCAAAAAGGAAGATAAAATCAAGGTTTGTACTTTAGGGACTTAAACCGGACTAGCTCTAAAGATAATTTTTCTTTATCACACGTATATATGTTAGTTGACAATGCATCTTATAGCCCTATATATTCCTTTATGGACAGGTTTTCGGGCTACAATCAGATAAAAATGGCACAAAAGGATAAGGCGAAAAAACCTTTATAACACCATGAAGAACCTTTTGCTACAAAGTTATGCCATTTGGGTTAAAGAACATTAGGGCCACCTACCAAAGGTCATGGTAAATTTATTTCATGATATGATGCACAAATATATTGAAGTATATATGAATGACATGATTGCTAAATCTAAAGAGAGAGAATCATGTTCAAATATTAAAGGAATTATTTGAAAGATTAAGGAAGTACAAGTTGAGGCTTAACCATGCAAGGTGTTCATTCGGGGTGAAATTTAGGAAGTTCTTGGGATTTATGATGAGTGACAAAGGGATAGAAGTGGACCTTGGTTAAGGAAAGACTATTCAATCTATGCCAATTCCCAAAACTGAGAAGGATGTAAGAAGGTTCTTGGGAATGTTGAATTACATTACTTGGTTTATATCCCAATTAACCATGACTTGTGACTCAATCTTCAATTGTTAAGAAAGAAGAATCTCAGAATTTGGAATAAAAGTGTGAAGAAGCTTTTGAGAGAATCAAGCACTACCTACTGAATCCACCGTTATATATTAAGCCGAATTGCAAAATGGCAAGTTCTACTGGCTAAGTATGACATAATATATATAATAAGGAAAGCTATAAAAGGAAGTGTTATTGTCGATCACCTGGCCTTAAGGAAAGCCATGAAAAGGAGTGTTATTGCCGATCACCTGGCCGACAATGCTATGAAAGATTATGAGTGATTTAAATTTGACTTTTCATGCACTTTTAAGTACTAATCATCGACCGCCCTCCATCTTTTTCTCCTAAGTCATCTACCAGCGAGCCCCCCCAGCTTAGCCCTCATTTTTTACCTTTGGACCACAACAATCGTTTCTTCCCCAGTCGGCCACTATCATCTCTTTCAATCTCCCCATCTTCTTTTTCCAAGAAGAACAAAGTCGCTGCCCCTCTCTCATTTGGGAAAAAAATAGAGAGAACAAAGGCCAGCAGAACGCTCCCCATTTCAACATATCTTATTCTCCTTCGATCTCCTCCACAGCAGCCAGCCAGCAGTAGACCTAGCCCATCACCTCCCACGGTGGCCCAAACATGGCAGACCATATAGAACCCACCGACCAAACAGCCACAAGATAGATGTGTATGGAGACTCAATGTTCGATAATTTTCCAAGTAAAAAGGAGAATGGAAACCCAAGGAAAAGAAGTTAAGGCCTTACCAGAAATACTTGTTTAAATTAGTCGGAGAATTTGAGGAAATAGAATTCACCCATCTATGAAGGGAAGGAAGCCAGTTTGCTGCTGTTTTGGCCACATTAGCTTCTATGGTTAGAATAGATTTTGGCACAAGGTACAAGCGGTACACATTGATATCAGAAATAACTCAGTTATTTATTGCTTAGTTGAAAGAGAAATAGATGGAAACCCTTAGTACTATGATATCAAGAATTTCATCCAAAACTAGACATATCCTATGGGGACATCCAAAATTGACAAGAAGATTTTGAGGAGGTTCGTAATGGATTTCTATCTTGATGGGGAAATTTTGTATAAGAAATCATCTAACAAAACTTGTTGAGATGTATGGATGACGTGGAAGCAAAAAGTGGTGAAGAAATTTATGGAAAGAGATTTGATCTGTTGATATGGTCTACTAGAAAAGATTAATAATGCCCAGAACTTCAATAGTAAGATGATAATAGAACTCTGCGCTAAATGAAAAATTAAGCATTCAAATTCCTCGCCATATAAGCCAGAGATGAATGGTGCGATAAAAGCTACTAACAAGAATGTTAAGAGAATTATTTAGAAGATGGTAGCACCTATAAGGATTGATATCAGATGTTGCTATTTTCTCTTCACGCATACCATACCACAATTCGAACTTCAATAGGAGTCACCTCGTACACTTTGATATATGGAATGGAGGCGGTGATGCCTTTAAAAATGGAAACCCCCTTATTAAGAGTATTGGTAGTCTCTAAGTTTAAAAGAGGTGAAATGGGTAAAAGTTAGATATGAATAGTTGAATCTGCTCAGTGAAAAGAGAATAGCTACAATCTATTAACATCAAGGATGGTCAAATCATATGATAAGAAGGTTCGACCTTGAGGATTCCATGAAGGAGATTTTATATTAAAGAAAATATAACATTTACTAAGAGAAGGTCAAAGTAAATGAGCGCCAAACAATGAGGGCCCTTACATAGTAAACAAAACGTTCTTAGAAAGAGCTTTATTGTTATCTAGAATGGATGGAGAAATCTAGTTAGGCCTGTGAATGCTGACTCTATAAAGAAATACTATGCTTCCCGATCAATAAAATAAAATTCGGCCATGAATTCTCTCTGTAAAGAACTGTTTCTAAATAAAGCACATAATCTCATATCATTCAAAATCTTTTACTTAAAAGAACTGTTTTTATGCATGACTAAGGAAATGACTCTATCAATTGGAGGGAACCAAACCAACTTTTAAACAAACAGTATTGCACACCATATTGGGGGCAAAAAAAGTGCACATAGGGGTCTATAGTGAATTAAAACCCAAAGGGGACATAATTATAAAACTTTTGAAACACCTTTTATGAGAATTGCTTAAAACAAAATATGGTCATTGTATTAAAAGTTTCAGTTTTCATGAACAAAACCAAATCTTTTGAGTTTTTCTCTGAAAATAATATTCTAAAAATGGAAAAGACAATTAAAACATCGACAAAAGTATTAAAAAAAGCAATATTTAATGGAGCAAGAAAGGCCCCATGAGGAACTAGAGATTTCATCATTAAGTATAAAAAGGATAAGAAATGTAGCATATGAAGCATATATTGGTTAAAGAGAATAGGTCGAGCAAACAATTAAAAACAAGAGCTTGAAGAAGTCTACAACAGAAAGAGAGACCTATGTTTCCAAAATAGGTAACAAAAAACATGCATGTTATATTGTCATAACACTAATCTAGCAGGAGAAGGTGGGACGAATGACAAATTGGTTCAAAGTTTTTTTAGAATCATTGAGATACAGAATCTCATGTCAATATAACTACGGAAAATAATATGAATTGTGTACTAGGATTACTTAATTTCTCGAGGTAAGATAATTTCTTTTGAAATTCTAAATGGGCAAGTCACCCAATATTAAGACTTTTTTTTAGGAAAACGTGGAATATTTCTAGAATCTTAAGACGAGCAGGTCACCCGATATTGAGGCCATTATTTAGAAAAAGCATGGAATTTAAAAAAAAATTAGGAAAGTCATCCAACATTAAGATCATTTCTTAGAAAAGCGTGGAGTTTTCTACGAATTTTAGGATGGGTCGGTCACTGAATATTGAAACAGTTTCTTAAAAAAGCGTGAAGTTTTCAAAGAATCTTAAGATGGGCAAGTCACCTGATATTAAGACCATTTCTTATAAAAGCGTGGAGTTTTCTACAAATTTAAAAAGGGGTCGATTACCTGATGGTGAATCTATTTCTTAGAAAAGCATGGATTTTTCTAACAATTTTAAGAGGAGCCGGTCACCTGATATTGAGACTGTTTTTTCAAAAAAGCGTGAAGTTTTTTTAAGAATTTTAAGATGGTTAGGTCACCCGATATTGAGACCATTTCTTAGAAAAACGTAGAGTTTTCTAAGAATTTTAGGAGGAGCCGATCACCTGATATTGAAACCATTTCTTAGAAAAATATGGAGTTTTTTAAGAATTTATAGATGGGTCAGTCACTCGATATTAAGATCATTTTTTAAAAAAACGTGGAGTATTCTAATTTTTTTTTAAGATGGGCAGGTCACCCGATATTAAGATTGTTTCTTAGAAAAACATAGAGTTTTCTAAGAATTTTAGAAGGGGTCGGTCTACTGATATTGAAACCGTTTCTTAGAAAAGTATGGAGTTTTCTAAGAATTTATAGAGGAGCCAATCATCCGATATTGAGATCATTTTTTATAAAATCATGGAGTTTTCTAAAAAAAATTAAAGTAGGTAGGTCACCTAATATTGATATCATTCCTTAGAAAAGCATGGAGTTTTCTAAGAATTTTAAGAGGGGTCAATTACCCAATATTGAAACCATTTTCTAGAAAAAAGCGTGGAGTTTTTCTATTAAAAAAACATGTTTCTACATATATTTTGGGACTTAATAACTTATTTATTAAAGTCTTAAGAATTTGATTAATATGTGGTTTGTTGATTTTAATTACAATTAACTATGATTTGTGTGTATTTTACAAAGAAAATACAAAAAAAAAAATTGTTTTTTGTGTGTTGTATACGACCAATACCCTAACATGTTTTGAACATTCTTTTTATATAAAAAATATTGAATAAAGTTTTGAAAATATGTTTTCATATGGATTTCTTAAATACAAAAAATATTTTCTTGTATTTCTGGATTTTTACAACATGTTCATAAAACTCCAAAGGATGTTGGTCAATATTCTAAAAAATATAAAAATCTTATTTTGGGAAGAAATCATTTATTATTCACTATTAATGTTTGGATAAAGAAATTCAAAAGGGATGAATATCCAAAATATTATTGGGAATAACTTGTTATTATTAGTTGTTAATATTTGGATAAAGAAGCTCTCAGTGGTAAATATCCAAAATAATTTTCTAAGAATAATAACTCACCTCACATTCTTGAAAGAAGCCTTGATTATAATCGAGGACACTTCAATTTCTAACTCCATGGTTTATGAGCCATGAGAGTATGAAATACTAAGGTAAAAATAGGCTTTTAAAGCACCCTGAATTTCCTTAGATTTCTAAATTTTTGTCCCTTTTCCTTGCGATTTACGAATCGCAAACTCTTAAAATACTAAGGAAAAAATGAGCTTTTATAGCACATGAAATCTTATTAGATTTCTATCTTAATGAATTTAGTTTGAATTAAACCTAGAAAAACTGATTGGATTAGAAAACATTAATACTATAACAATTATAAAGCAAACCAAATGCCAAGCACCTTACTTTAGGTAGGGCGTACTAGGGGTACTAATACATTTTCTTTACACAACCAGTCCCTTCCCTTAGAATCTCTAAAAGACTAGTAAGGTTTCCTATTGACTATAATACTAGGTAGCAACTCCAAACAACCAATCAAGCAAAACAAATGAAAAAAATCACCATCGAACACCATGTGGGGGACGTGCGACAGAATGACGACTCCACTAGAGACTGTTGGACTAGGCTTAGTAATTTGTTTTTTGTTGATGTTTTGTGTTGTTTTTTTATGTTTACTATGAATGACATATTGTTTAAAAGCTTTAACATGCATCTTTACATCCTATCATACATGGTATATTGGATATGGGTAAGACCTTATGTCATCATGTCATACATCACTTTATTATTATTATTATTTTTTTAAGGGCACACACATTAAACTTTAAGTCAAGTGGGGGACTAGCAACTTACCTGATGACTTAAGTGAAGTTTATGTTTGTGTAAACCCCAACTCCTTGCTGAGTGTTTAGACTGATAGTAATTGATACACGTGTCATCTCATTATCTGCTGAACCTCTATATTGCCTTTACGAGGTTGATCACTGGGACAACAAAAGATTCTTTTTTTAGAGACCAAATAGTAAACCTACTCTATGTCTCACGTAAAAGAACTAGAACCTATCTTTAAGGTGTATGCTCCGTGGTATCTTTTGCGTCGAAACAAGTCTAACCGCAAGGCATCTTGAATTGCAGGACATGTGAACGAAATGGCCACCATTGCTAAATTTCCCATAATAGAATATGGGAAAAAATCTGAACTATCACAACTAACTAAAAGAGACTGCCTTAGAAGCGATGCTAAGAAACTGTCACCCATCAAGAGCCTGAATTGCATTATGAATGAGGTGAACAAGTTAACAACTCACTTTCAGAATGTGTATAAGGATGCGTTGTTTAGGAAATACGGACATTTGGTGGAGATTGCAAGGGTAAAAGTATTAAGCCAAGCTATGCGAGCTTTAATTTATTTTTAGGATACAGACTACCAGTGTTTTTCTTTTAGAAGCATAGACTTGTGTCCTACTATAAAGGAATATAGGATGTTGAGTAGGTTTCCAAATAATCTGTATAAGATTTATTTTCCTTTGAAATCTAATAAAATCATCCCTAAATTGTCAAAAATACTTAAAATTACCAACTTGGAAAAGTTTTTAGAAAAGAATGCCACCAATCTGAAATGGAGGATGCTAGAAATTGAACTAAAAAAGAAGTTAAGATCAAAAAGAGAGAGATTGATTGCCTTAGGCATTTTTATCCTTGTGTTGTTCCCAAGCCAGGCGGGTATAGTGAGTTTAGAGACTACTGTTGCTTATATAAAGTATGAGAATACACAAATCAATTCAATGGCTACTATTTTAGTTGAAACCATCTTGACACTTAACCATTATCGGAGGACTGGAAAAGGAGTAATAAGATGTTGCATGCAGTTGTTGTATATCTAAATGTTTAGCTATATCAAAACCAAAAAACTTATGTTCAATAATTTTTTGTGTTTCACTCAAAGAACTCTAAAATTAATAGAAGAAAAAAAATGAGATCTAAACAACCAAGATTGGGTTAATAAATTAAAAAGTTTGTCTAATAGTAATTTTAAGTGGAGAGCTTCATGGGTAATGACAATGAAAGTTCCGAAGAGTAAAATTAATAAAAATAATTTTAGAAAAAATAAATAAAAAATTAAAAGAAATTAAAAAAATAATTTTGGAGAAAAAAGATTAAAAAAAAGGGGGAAAATTGAGAAAAAAAAGAAAAAAAAAGCACCGTGGCACAATT
>NW_011500108.1:175219-191259 GCF_000495115.2 Populus euphratica
TTGTGGACTATATTTTATCTAATGTTGTTGCGCTCTTAAAAAACTAAAAAAATTTAGTTTTTGTCAAATGTACTACATACATAATGAAATTATAAATAATTTAATAGAACAATAAAAAATATTTTATATAAAGTATTATTTATTCATGATGTAATAATAATAATTAAATATATAATATTTAAATTAAAAACTATATATATATCCTTAATTTAAAAATTAATTTTTTAAGAAAACATATTAAATTATTTTTGATTTAATCCTAAATTTAATTATAATTTTAACCAAACATATATAAATATCAAATCAATTTTAACTAAAAATAATTTTATAAAATAATTTTTTTCAAATTATAATCAAGCAATCATAATATCAAATATACTTTTTATTTTATACCAAGTTCCAACATGTCAGACGCATGCAGGTTTAAAATCCATAGTTAACGTAATCTTCTGGCTTCTAGCAATTAGAAATATTAACCACGTGAAAGATCTAAAAGTTAAAATAAGCAGGCGAGGCTTTTTTAAAAAAAAATTCGTTGACAATTCAGACAGGCTATACCACAATATTTGAAGTAGCCTTTTGTTGGAGCTGTTGCATATAAAAGTCTGGCATCAAAACTCAGTACGATATTCACAGAGAGAAGCACTGAATTCAGAGAGCTGTGAAGAAATTAAATCAGTGAAAAGTTCTTCATTTAACTCTGACCATGGCTCTAGTGGGTTCTGGTTTCATGCCAAATGCCATGCTTACATTGCCTAGCTCCACCTCCTACCATCAGAAGTCTGTGACCATGTAAGTTGATCTTTCTGTTGTACGGGGAACTGCGAATTAGTTTATGAAAAAGAATATTTCTTGGATTCGAGTTCGACTAATGAGCGTCTAATTTAGAGCACTAGCTCTTTCCTAAACAAGTGCCTATCGAACACTGGCTTGCTAAACCTTCTATATATATATATATATATATTCCATGCATTTCCCACACGGAAAGTTGAAACCTTCATTGATTCTTGTATTCCATAATAATTTTCTCATGTCCTGTTAAACTGAGGTTTGTATTATATTAAGAGATGATTAGTTTTACTTGGAGTGAACTATTTTTATGGTTTATTGGAGCAGAAGATATGCAGCTCGAAAAGCGCGAGGAGTGAGCAAAGGAGAATACGGGCCAAAAATCCATAATGTTCTTAGAATTTCAAAGAGGATTGAAGCTAGTGTCAGAGAAGAAAACATGGATCCTTTTGGGTTTAATGCTGTTGAAGATACGAAAGACAGCTAAAAGGATGATACTTTAACAAGGGTATTGTGATGCAATCACTTTTCTCTGTTTTCTTTTTTAATATTATTTTGTACTTGATTCGGCTTGGATTTCTTGCCGACCCACTTCGGTAAAATCCATTCAATCTAGCCAGGTTTTTAAAAGATAGGAGGGCCCGGCTGAAGATTGTTCTTCTTGGTTTTGATCTTCCAATTTAGATTCTTAGATTTTATCCATTTATCAATAAATTACGGAAAGAGATGGTGTGCATTATCTCATAAAGTAGAATTCATTTCAATAATGTATTTTCTATTTATTTTATTAATTTTAGATTGTTTGGGTATTGAAATTTATGATTTATTTTAATTTATTTTTTATAAAATTATTCAAGTCTCATGAGATTCACATTTCACATGTTAATCTTATTAACCAGGTTTTTTTTATTAATTTTTTTAATTTTATCTTTAAAAATTTTATTAATTGGACTTCTTGATTTGTCTTAATTTACTTTTAATAAGGTTATTCTGGTTGTATGACTCAAGATATGAATTTGAAGAGTTGATTAGTAGAATATTTTTTATTATTTTTTTTAATTAGATTTTTTTTTAATTCCATGCTTTAACATTGGCTCAATAGAAAATTATGTTTTAAAATTATGTTACGAGTTTAGTAAGTTAACTACTTAGATTGTTTTTCTAGTTTATTTTCTATGTAATTATCCCGGTTCAGGGTGACATGGATATGAAAGGTTAACTTTGGTTGATTTGAGTTATTTTTTGTGTTTTTTTAATTGATTTTTTTAATTTTTTCATTCAACATTAAGTTAATTGAAAATTAAGTTTCATATTTTATTTTGGTTTGCTTTATATATAGTTATTTTAATTTCATGATTTGAATCGCGAATTTGGTAGGTTAATTAGGGTTGAATCGTATTTTTTATATCTTTTTTTAAATTTTTTTTAGAATTTCAACATTCAATATTGTATTAATTAAGAATTAGATTTTATAATTTATTTTGATTTATTTTTTTATGAGTTATCACAGTCTCATAACCAAAGTTATGAATTTAATAGGTTAAACTCAATTCAATCCAATATGTTGTTGTTTTAATATTAAAAAAAATTCATCAACTTGATTTTTTTGAATCAAACTATTTTTTATTGATCATTTAGGTTGTCTACTAATCAAATTATTTAAAGCACATCAAATCAATTTTCATATAATTTAAAAGATTTTTCTATTAGAAAAAATAATAGCAACATCTAAATATATTTTATATTAAAAAAATTCAACTCATAATCTAGCATGAATCAATGAACTAGTTATTCAACTATATACCCTAGTTATTCAACTATATACATCAACTTTATTTTCGTTCTCCTAGCAACATGATGTCTCCATTCTCTTTTCCTTTTTTTATTGGTTTTAATCTCTTAATATAGACAAACCATCAAATCTCTATTTCCATTAATCTTGTTATAATAACATCCACTGAAAAATAGCATAATTAAAGCGTTATCCTTGAGTTAAAGAAAAAAAAATCAATAAAGAGCAAAACCTTCGAGAATATATTTTTTTTTAAATAATTTTTTTAGCAATCTCTTACGAAATTATTTAACCATTTTGTAAATAAAAACTTAATGATTAGTAGAAAGATAATGATTTGGTGGATAACTACATTAAGATATGTATTTTTTAGCTTTAAATCTTTTTGGGTGAAATTTCATCATATTTACTTAGCTAAATAATGAACGTGATGTCTTTAACTATTCAACTTTATGTCTACTAAGATAATAATACTTACATAGTTCTTTATCTAGAGATTTCTTTTAGTTTTTATAATTGTGTTCATTTTTTACCTAAAATAATTCTTGGATTTATAAGTATTTTAGAAAATTATACCCTTTTAAATTCTCCAAGAAACGACCATGTTTTTTATTCTTATATGTGATTTTTTTATTAAGAATATTTTATTATACCCCACTTGGTTTTGCAAGATATGAAAATAACTTGCAGTATTTCTCATCCTTTATTATACTACAACTAGCACCTATTTTCATCATACGAATAAACATGAAATAATAATTTTTAAGTGTTCTTAAAAATGTTATATGATTTAGGTTTTTTTAACCTAGATCTCGGGATTTCTATTCAACTAGGTAGGGTTCTTATTATTACACTATTTCATATTGAAATGCTTTAAGCTCATTTCTCTCGATTAATAATACATAAGCTCTCCCAACAAACATTTAGTTAGCAAATTCATAATATTGTTCTTTGACTTTACATAGTCAATGAAAAAAATCTTATTCAAAGGTAATTGATTAAAAATATTATGTATATGATGTATATATTTAAACTTATCATTATATATATTACTTTGTTCCTCTTTAATCCTGATCGACTATCACAATGGAGTCAAACAGTTGGCACTAATTTTGGCAAATACATAATATCCTCTAAGAAATTCTAAAGCCATTTAACTTCCTCTCCAGCTTTATCAAGAGCAGTAAAGTTTGATTTCATTGTAGGTCTTACGATACACTTTTATTTAAATGATTTCTATGACATAACCATTTCAATGATTTTGAAGACATATCCACTAATGAATTTTAAATTCTTAGTATTGAATGTCCAATTGACATCACTATATACTTCTAGTACAACTGGTTAACCAATATATTGTAACTTATAATCTAAGATGTACCTCAATATTTGAGTCCCCTATTTATTGCTTTCTAATTATCCATATTTGAATCATAAGTAAATTTACTTAGTTTGCTAATTGAATATATAATATCTAGTATTGTGTTGTTCATAATATACACCAAGTTTCTAATTATTTGAGAATATTTTAATTGGTTTATTCTATTAATTTTATTTTTATAAAGATGTATACTTATGTCCATTAGTTTTGGAAGTGCTATTATCATTTTTGAAAAATTTGTTGAAAATTTTCTTAATATAATAAAATTGAAACGATGTCAATCCATTAAATGCAATAGTAATTTTTATTTCTTGCATGATATTTGTAACATCCAAGTCTTTTATATTAAACTTCTTAATTAAAATTTTATTAGTATACATCATGTAATCATTGTTGTCCAAAATTAGCATTAATTGAGTCAACTTCACATTTTCTAAACATGCAAAATTTATTAATTATATAATAATATTAGGATAAATATCCTCAATAATTGATTTGTATAAAAAAAAATTGATATGCACTATAATTGTAAGAATATCCAATAAAAATATAAACCATAATTTTAGATTTTTTTTTTTATTTATATAGGAAAAAGTATTGTCATCTTTATAAAACTGAGGTATTTGTAAGAAGGTCATTTATCTTTTTATAATTCATATAGTGTCTTTTCAGTAAGAATTGCCCCCACACAAGCTCTAAAATGCTTTTGAACTTATTAATATGACCATTCATAATTTTTTTTAATGTTTGATTTTATGTTTTGCAATATCATTTTACTTCGGTGTATAAAAAGTAGTAGTTTAATATATAATACCATTTTAGAAATAGATTTCACTAAAAAGTGCTTCATATTCTCCATCTTTATTACTTTTTATTAACTTTATTTTTGTGCTAAGTTGATTTTCAACTTTATTCTTATGATGTTCAAACACTTCAAGAGTCTCATCTATAAAAGTAATGTTTTAGTTTTTTCCATCTTTAATTTGCATAAACTTTAATTCACTAATATTTGAGTGAATTAAATCTAGAGGTTCACTATTTCTTCTAATTATTTGAAAAGAAAGTTTTATGAATTTTGATTTTACACAAATCTCACACTTATGATTTTTTTTTTTATAAAAAAACTATACTTTGTAATGATTCAAGGTTAATTAACCTTTATATAGAAATATAATTCTCATACACTAACCTACCATCCCACATATTACAAAACTCAAGCATGTAAGAAAAGGAGATATTATTCTTATTATTCATCTTATTTTTTATTACAATGATCATTACATTCATTTTGAACAAGCATCATTAAGATACCTTTTTTTTTTTAACAAATATTTTGTTTTTAGAGAGTACAAAGTTGTCACTTTCAAAACCATCTTAAAATAAATTTTGCTCAACAACGAGCCAAACACTAAGTTTCTCTTAACATTAACAACAATCACTTTCAATATGGCATTAAGGTTGATGAGGTCTTGATATACAAGTGTTCACCATTCATTTGTCTGTAAAATAAAAATATCTTTTTCTCAATATGGTGAATATCTTGTTGTACTAGTATTAACTCATCACTACTCGAGATTATAAATCAAGTTGACTTTAGAAACAATATTATATAGATTTGTTTCTAAAACTTCATTTGTAAGGTAATCAACCTTGATAACATTGGTTTGATCAATCCTTTTCTTATAGTTTTCTTATTGGCTCTTATTTCTACAATCCTTAACTTAGTTTCCAAACATATTATAGATAAAAAAATTTGTAAGTGATTTCTTGAAAATCCCCTTTTCCTTCACAATAAGGTGTTTTTTTTTTAATGGAATTGATTTCTTGGCAATCCTCTTTCCCTTCACAGCAAACCTTTTCTTATGGTTTTTATAAGTTTTCACTACTTGTTCCGTAATGTTTGCTTTAGGAGATATACAAAAAAAAAAAATGAATCTTCTTTTGAATAACCTATTTTCATCTTATATACTCAACATCATTACAAGGTTGTTAACTCCTATTTTGTTGTACTTTTGCATAATATAGTTTTTGAAATCCTTCAAAAATAGTGATAATTTTTCAATAGTTATAGCTATTTGGAATGATTGAGTTAATGTCACATTTTCAGTATGAATTAACAAGTAATATGAGTTTAAACTCTTGAATTTGACTTATCATAGTCCTTAAATTGACCACCTTGAAATCCAAAAAAATTATTATGAATTTTTTCATACTAGCATCTTTAGTCTTATGCTTTTTTTATCCAAAACTTTCCGTATTGTTTTTGCACTCTTGAATAAATTATAAATATTAAACAATAAATTTTTCAATCCATTAAAGATGTAGTTCTTGCACATTAAATCATTATCATTCCATGTGTCTACAACTATTATAATAGTGGTGTCATATTCATTATATGATAACATTGAGAATTCTTTAGTCTAGAACTTAGCCAAGTTTAATGTAATCAAATAGAATAGTATTTTCTATTATTACTTCTTAAATTCTAATCTATCGAACTTTTCAAGTATTTTACCATGCACCACATAAGGTGATGATAAAGTTTTCTTTACTAAAATAGTACTTGCTGAAGCGATATTCGTTAGGCCATCCAAATCTTGAGTTGAAGTCATTATTAATTTTTTTCTAAAACAACAAACAAATATTTATAATTAAAAATTGGATCAAAATATGAAGGAAACAAATTCAATGGAAAATTTAAAATATCAACAAAAAAAATTGACTAAAAATTCTTCAATTATTTATCATGTCAAAAGAACATATTTTATGTTTATAAATAAGATACTGCTAGATCATTGGTCTGCATTATGTGTCGGGTCAGATCAATATTTTTAATGTAAAAAAATATTTAGACATTGCTAATGGCCCAACCAACTTGGAACATATAAAGGCAACTCAGAAGGGTGGTAAAAAAGTAGTTTTACTCAACATATATATTCAAGTTGAATTTATTTTTATAAATATTGAGACATAAATATATTAGATTAATTTGGCTTAACCGTGGTTAACTTATCAATCTATATATCAAGTTATGAGATCATAACAACCTCATAAAAAATAAATAAATAAAAAATTACAAAGATTAATTTTTTATAAACCCAATGTTGAAGTCTAAAATTAAAAAAAAATAAAAATAATTATTTGAGTCAACACATGTTAAATTATTAAACTCATGACTAAGTTATAAGACTGAGATAATCCAATAAAAAGAATAAAAAATATAACCTAGTGTTGAAAATGATTTAAAAAAAAAATTCAATTAAAAAAGACATAAAAAATGACCTGATTCAACCTGGGTTAACCCACCAAATCCATGACCTAAGTTATGAGTTAAGGATAACTTATAAAAAGCTAACCAAAATAAATAATGAAGCCTAATTCTTAATCAACTCACTTTGGAATAATGAAATTTTTTGAAAAGTAGTCAATTAGGAAAAGGAGAAAAAAATCCAGTCAATCAAGCTAACTTATCAAGTATGTGGTCCAAGTTATGAGACTGAGATAACCTCATAAAAAGGTTTTTAAAAATAAATTATAAAACTCAATCCATGATAAAAATAATATTGAAGAATGGAATTGAAATTAAAAAATTAATTAAACATGGACATAAAAACACAACTCGAGTTCCTATATGAACTCACCATACCTGTGACTCGGGTCATGAGATGAAAATAACCTTATATAAAGTAAACCAAGATAAATCATAAAGCCTAATTTTCAATCAATGCAATATTAAAGGATGAATTTAAGGAAAAAAATCAATTAAAAAAAGAACAAAAAACTTGAGACAACCAAGTTAACCAGTTAAACTCGCGGTCTCATCATCAGACTGTGTTAACTTTATAAAAAGTAAATGAATAAAAATGATGAAGTTCAATCCCAAATAAACTTAATATTGGAAGATGTAATTAAAATTGAAAAAAAAATACATACATTGGGGGGGGGGGGAATAAAACAAGAAAAAAAAACCATTATTCGAGTGTTTTGTGAGGAAGAATACAATAAAATCTCCTTTTATTTTTTATTTTTAATAATTTTTTATCTTAAAATAATGAAAAGTAAATAATTTAACTAATTTAACAATCAAGCATGAATCGAACATAAGCAAATAGCCAAATTAAGTCTTAAGATATATGACATATATCAATTGTTTATTTATAGATTAGATTTATAATAGCATAACATATAACATGAAAGCTTTTTAATCAAAGTAAATTACATATTTATCTGAAGATGTATTTAAACAAACATAAGAAAATAAACTAGTTTGTATAAACTATGTTGCGGGTGCGATGTTGTGTGCTGACACGCATTTTGCCTCCTAATAAGGCAATGATGTTGAGAAAGCAAAGAATTTTAGATTTAATTATAAAATTATGGTTAAGGTTCAGGAGTCCCCACCTAATATTGTAGTTATTAGGAACTCTATAGTTTGCGAGAGTCTGAGTAAGGGACTAGTTGTCCAAGAAGAAGACGCATCACTCTGATTAGTATTTAAAAGTGCATTTTCATCGAGGTTTTATATCATCATTTTGCACTTGAAGTATCAATAACTCCTTAACTAAAGCATGTTTTATAATAATATTTGTAATAATATAAGATACCTTTAATTTGTGGTAAATGTTCATTTTAAATGCAGGCCTATCACATAAATGAAAGGATTGATTGATGACTTTAAGAACTTAAATTGCAAGGATAAAGAGATGGCCAAAATTAGAAAAGAGATGTCGGTGCAATCCAAACCGGAACACTGTTCGATAATTGGGTCATATCTGGAGCTATAGATCTCAGATTTAGGTCTACTTTATATGGATGGAAAGGTAAGACATAGGCCTACAACTTTCATATGGAGCCCAAGATCTAAAAAGGCCATTATCAAGTCAAAATTGTAGCAACAACAAAGAAGCCCGAATCTGTCTTCCAGCCCGAGCACTGTTCGGTATTTTGGCCATATCTGGAGTTCTAGAAGTCCAAATGAGCTGAATGTTTTACACAAGAAAGCTGAGACAATTGCCTACAACTTTCATGTTTACAACTGGCTCCAATTTTGACGTTATCAATGACGTTTTGGGCAGACAAGAGAAGATAAGGATTGTCACCAAGTCAAAAGTTGGTCACCCACTTATCAATTAGTCATCAAATCAATAGTTCCCATTTTTGGCCTATAAAAGGAGGCATTTGCCATGCATTTAGGCATCTTGGTGTTCAGATCAAGATCATGCTCTTCCTTTCTCTCTTTGTATTTTTTATGCTTTGTTTTCATTAATATTAAGTTTATGCCTTTCATTTCCTTTCCTTTACTTAGTTAACTTTTATGTTCTTATTTTGTTTATCTATTTTGCTTTCTTTCATTATGTCTAGCTAAGTTAATTATGTCAAGGTGAAAAGGTTACACTAATGGTGTAAGAATAAGTATAATGTAAACTTAATATGGACTTTAATGTTTGATACTAACATGTTTTATATTTGCTATCTTGTTCACTCTTTAATACTTTGCTTGTTAAATGACTAATCTTGATTTATGTTGTATAACACTTGGTACAACAAATGCTTGGCACTTTCATAGCCCATAATGTATGGTATAACCGACACCTGAGCTATGAAAGGAACTTGATTTGTTGTTAACATAAGTTATAATCATGAATGCTTGACGAGATTTACAAGTATTAGCATTAATTGAATAAGATGACTAATGTAATCATGTTAACAATATATAATCTGATTGGAACCTCCTTTGTGTGTGGTTTCCAATTCAATAATAAGAGTTTATACTATACTTGTTTGATATACCATTAGTGGAACCTCTAACCTTGACATTTGTTATTATCATTGTTTAATCGTTACATTAATATTCCATCTCAAAGTTCTCATCATCTTCTTCTTCTTCTCTTTCTTTATTATTATTATTATTACTACTACTACTACTACTACTACTACTACTACTACTACTACTACTACTACTACTACTACTACTACTACTACTACTACTACTACTACTACTACTACTACTACTACTACTACTACTACTACTACTACTACTACTACTACTACTACTACTACTACTACTACTACTACTACTACTACTACTACTACCTTCTTTTGCTTTCTTCTTCTTTTTTATTTTATTCCTACACGTGCATGAGAGTGTGGTCACGTACATCAAGTGGTAGACTTTGTAGGGTATCCTCATCATTTTCAGAAAATATGGCCGAAGAAGATAATCAATCACTTCATAATGAGAATAATGAGAATAACCGTGCTAGAACACTTAGAGACCACATGAATCCCACAAGAACAAGTGCACCATCATGCATAGTTTTTCCTCCTGATGCATCTCATTTTAATTTTAAACCAGGTATTATTCAACTTTTACCTTCTTTTCATGGTTTGGAATTGGAAAATCCATACTTGCATTTAAGGGAATTTGAGGAGGTGTGCAACACATATAATAATTTAAATTGTAGCATGAACACCATCAGATTAAAGCTTTTTCCTTTTTCATTAAAAGATAAAGCTAAAACATGGCTACAAAATTTAAGACCAGGATCCATTCGTGCTTGGGATGAAATGCAACAACAGTTTTTAAAGAAGTTTTTTCCATCTCATAGAACAAACTCTTTCAAAAGACAAATCACTACTTTCACTCAAAAACCAGGAGAAACATTTTACCAATGTTGGGATAGGTATCGAGACTTGCTTAGTACTTGCCCTCATCATGGTTTTGAAACATGGAGATTGGTTTCACATTTCTATGAAGGGTTAACACCTAAAGATAGGCAAATGGTTGAATTGATGTGCAATGGAACTTTTGAAGATAAAGACC
The DNA here is from genome assembly GCF_000495115.2 of Populus euphratica. NCBI lineage: Eukaryota > Viridiplantae > Streptophyta > Magnoliopsida > Malpighiales > Salicaceae > Populus > Populus euphratica. The sequence continues at coordinate 186,005 of NW_011500108.1, forward strand.
CTGATGAAGCAATGGAGTACTTAGACTTGTTAGCTGAAAATGCTCAAAATTGGGACACCGCGGGTACTTATGAGGCACCGAGTAAAACTCAACCTCATACATCTAGTGGAGGTATGTACAACCTTAGGGAAGATCATGACCTTCAAGCCAAGTTTGCATCTTTAGCTAGAAAAGTCGAGGCACTAGAATTGAAAAAGAGTGGTCAATTAAAATCTGTTGAAAACATTGTGTGTCAAATCTGTGAAACAAATGAACACTCAACCAACGATTGTCCAACCTTGCCTTCTTTTAAAGAATGTCTCCATGAACAAGCCCATGCTTTAAACAGTTTTCAAAGGGCCAACCATAACCCATACTCCCAAACATACAACCCTGGTTGGAGGAATCACCCAAATTTCAGTTGGAAGAGTGAGAACAACAATGCACAAACTTCACAACCACCGTTTCAAGCACACCATAATTTCCAAAATTCTCATGGATATGCACCTCCTTATGCTCCACCTCCTAGAAGAAATCTTGAGGAAACATTGCATGCATTCATTGAAAAGCAAGAGACAATCAATACTCAACTTGCTCAAAACATGACAGATTTTAAAGATACTCTTGCTAAATTAACATCTGCTCTTAGTTTCCAAGAGAAAGGTAAGTTTCCATCTCAAACACAACAAAATCCCAAAGGGCAATACAATGCAAATGCAAGTAGTTCCGGAAGCCAACACATGGATCAAGTCAAATCAGTCACTACTCTGCGCAGTGGTAAGGTTATTGAAAAACCCTCTCTTGAACCTTATGAGAAAGATGATGAGTCAATCTCTGAGGGTAAGGAAGGGGATGAATCTGAAAATTGCAAAGAAACGACTGATTCTCCGTCAGCACTTCCATTTCCTCAAACCATGACCAAACAAAGGAAAGTCAATCACAACTCTAAAATTTTTGAAATTTTCAAACAGGTAAGCATCAATATACCTTTGCTGGATGTTATTAAACAGGTTCCTTCCTATGCTAAATTTTTGAAAGATCTATGCACTGTGAAGAGGAAACTGAATGTGAAAAAGAAAGCCTTTCTAGCTGAACAAGTAAGTGTTATTCTTCAAAAAAATAATGCTTTGAAATATAAAGACCCTGGTTGTCCTACAATTTCTTGCTTTATTGGAGAGCATAAAATTGAAAGAGCCTTACTTGATCTTGGTGCTAGTGTGAATTTACTTCCATATTCAGTTTTTCAGAGTCTCAATCTAGGTGAGTTAAAACCAACTTCTATATCTCTTTTACTTGCCGATAGATCTGTAAAAGTGCCTAGAGGAATAATTGAAGATGTGTTAGTACAAGTCGATAAATTCATTTATCCTGTGGATTTTATTGTCTTGGACACAGAACCTGTTGAAGCATGTAATTCATTTTCTGTTATTTTAAGACGTCCGTTTCTTGCAACCTCTAACGCATTGATTAATTGTAGGAATGGACTGATAAAGCTATCATTTGGAAACATGACATTGGAGATGAACATTTTCAACATTTGCAAGCAACCTGGAGATGATAATGATTTCAAGAAGTAGATCATATTGACGAATTAGTTTATGATCAACTTGAATCTACTTTAAGTAAAAATGAGTTAGATGAATCTGAAGATTTGCAAATGATTTATTCTAAGGAAGAAATCACGAATGAAACAAGCACCAAAAATGTTGATGCGAATCTTTTGTCAACAGTGACAACAAATTCGACATCTGACATTACACCAATCAATGATTACTTTCCTAACGAATCCTTGCTTTCTCTTAGTCCAATGCCTTGGTATGATAAAAATATCAATTTTCTTGCATTAGGAGATTTGCCAGCTGATTGGAGTACTCAAGACAATGAAAAGTTTTTGAACGAAGTGAAGAATTTTTATTGTGATGACCTTAACTTATTCAAATATTGTCCTGGTCAAATATTTCAAAGATTCATTCCCGACAATGAGGTAAGTAGTGTTATTAAACTTTGTCTATCTGAAGCATGTGGAAGTTATTTCTCGTAAAAAAAGACAGCTGCAAAAATCTTTCAAAATGGATTTTATTGGCCCACCATGTTCAAAGACTCACATGCATTCTACAAAACTTGTGAAAATTGTCAAAAAGTTGATACTGGTCAAAAAGTTTTGTTTTATAATTCTCAACTCTATGCATTCCCTAGAGAGCTAAGACCAAGATGGAGCAATCCTTATGGGGCTTGTGATATTGAGAATTCAATGAATGACAATGATTTTAAGAAAAATGGACATCGTTTGAAAGCTTACTTTGATAATTTTCCTAATGAAAATGAATCAACTGGTTGGAATGATCTTGTAGATAAAGGCTGATTATTTTGTTTTTCTCACATTGTTTTTATGTTTCTTTTTTTAGTGATTTTTGCTAGTTTCTCTCACCCCGGTCAAATGGCGGATAACGGTACTCCGTGACTTAAGTCGGTTCTTTCAGTTTCCCACAATAGCTGATATCTGGGTATATATTTATGCAATTTTTTGAATCTCTCTTACAATTCTCATTTGAAAATGGACACTAATCTTGAAAAATTGAAAAAGTATTTTCCCACTCTGCCTCAGAATGCGATTACAAAAATTTACCGTGCTAGATGTGCAAGATTGAGATTGTTAATGAATCATGGAATTCCTGAAGATATTCGCTGGTTGATTGAAGCAAAAGTCCGATTATCAGGTGAGTCCTCTAATTCCTTCATTTCACACATGCCTGGAACAGGTAAAAGCACTTTTACAAAGAAACGTCATGCAAAACGACTAGAAGTCTGTCATCGATGTGCTAGATGGACTTGTAATACACAATGTCATTCTTTAGGAATGGTATCTATAAACCGTGAAGATAAAATACCATTCATTAAGGATGGCTTGAGTAAGGAGTCTTTAGATAATCTTCTATTGACTCTTGAGATGCATCCTAGTGGAGATGTGCATCGTGCAATTCATGATTTATGGTCACTATTTCATAAAGAACATGATCGACTTAGTCTTTAGAATCTGACAAAAAAAGACCTTGTTTGCCAGTTTTTAAGAAAACTGGATGGGAAGCCTATCCCCGGCCCATAAAAGGCGTTTAAGTCGTTCTTAGACATAAAACCAAGGGAAGATGTGAGCCACAATCACAACTACCTGTATATACACATGCTTTTTCAAAAGTAAGTAAATAAATAAATAAAAAGAGAGAGAGAGAGAGAGTGTGAGACTCCAGCTGGCCTACATATAGGTGTTACGATTGCCTTTCTAATTTCTCATCTATAAAACCCTCTCTTCCTTCCTTTCATTTCTACTCAACCCATACATTCAACAAATACAGAAGTGTGTAGAAATGGCAAGTTCCTCAAGTCATCATATAAGAAATATTTGTGTTTTTGGTGGATCTAGTCCTGAGAAAGAAAAGGAGTTTTTAGAATCAGCAAATCATCTTGGTCAAGTGCTAGCTGAGAGAAAGATTCATTTAGTGTATGGGGGAGGCAGTCTTGGGTTAATGGGAGGTGTGTCAGTAGCTGCCTTTTTAGGAGGTGGTCAAGTTTTGGGGGTCGTCCCCGAAGCTTTACCACAAGGGGACATCATTGGAAAAACAATTGGAGGGGAACTTCAGGTCTCCACAATGTCGGCTCGAATGAATGTAATGTTTAACCATGCTGATGCCTTCATTGCTTTACCAGGTGGTCTAGGTACATTGAAAGAGATCTTTCATATTTGCTCTTGGGCTCAACTGCACATTCACCATAAACTCATAGGTTTGTTAAATGTTAATGGTTATTATGATAAGTTGTTGTCTTTTCTTGATCATGCTGTGGAACAGGAATTTCTAACATCTTCTGCACCACAAATCATAATCTCTGCTACTACTGCTGAACAATTAATTGACCAACTACAATCCTTCATTCCTGTAATTGATCCTTTCATGAGTCGCATAAATTGGTCAACTAAGAAAAGCCGTAAAAAGCTTAGATTGGATTTGAGCCTTCATTTGTGAATTTTTGTGTCTTTTGGTTTTATTATTGTGTTTTTTTATTTCTTATTTTTGTTTTAGTGTGTTTCAGGTTTGTCAATGTTCGTTATTTCAAGTGATATCTTCTATACTCTATCTTTCTACCTTAGAACATTGAGGACAATGTCTCATTTTGGTTGGGGGGAGAGGGTGGTAGTTGATAAAAAAAAAATTATTTTTCATTTCATAAAGCATGTGCATAATTATTGTTACTCGGATGGCAGAGTAAAGGAGCTCTTTTGTTAAAGTGACTCTTGAGACGCATCTTAGTAACCATTCTTAACAAGGTCTATTATAATACTTCCTGAAATATTCAGGTTTACAAACTCTCGTATTGTTACCACTTAATTCTGCTCATATACTTATTTAACATGTATTTTTAAACCTTAATTTACACACACACACTTTAACATATGATTGTGGGTTGCATATTGGATTATTACATTATTTATGTTCTTTTGTTAAAGGTAACAACTAAGGGAAAGGGATTGTATATAATTAAAAAAAAAAACATGAAAAAAAAGAAAAAAAAGAAAAAAAGAAAAAAAAATGATGATAATAAAAATGTAGATAAGTTTGATTTCGTAGCCTCCCTAACCTAAGCAATTAAGCCCGAAGGGGTGTTTTAACACCTAATACCCTAAAGTGAACTGACTTGGGAGCTATTGGCTCAATGCTTGTTACATGGGTTGAGGAGAAAAGCTTAAGGGAATCAAACATTGCACTATCTACATATCAGTATCTGCGACCCGAGTTACTAAGCTCGTAGGGGTGTCTTAACACCTAATGCCCTAAGACTAACTGGTCTGGGAGTCATTAGTCGAAAGCTCATTACATGGGTTAAAGATGCATGGTGTTTGTAAATTATATGTATATATATTTAAAAAGAAAAAAGAAAAAAAAAAGACAAAAATAATAATCCCAACCCAAGGAAGTTAACCTTAAACATTAGAACAAAATTTTTTTTTTCTTCCAAGAAAAGCCCCATAATTATGTGTTGATATATTGAGCACAAAAGAAAGGTTTATGAATATCTTGTTAAGAGGTATTGAGCAGGTATATAAATTTAACGAGAGTTTGTTTATCTGGATAGATTAATGGAAGTTAAATGATGAATACCTTCCTTTGTGGAATTTGCAAATTATTTTTCTATTTTAACGCTTTGATTACTAGGGACTAGTAATAAGCTGGTTGGGGGGGTGTGATTAGTACTCAAAAGTGCATTTTTATCAAGGTTATATATCA